>NC_050455.1:36815270-37115270 GCF_903995425.1 Onychomys torridus
AGTCCTTTGCGTTTCCAGAATCCATAGACCATTAGCAACCTTCTGTTGGAGCCCAGAGACTCAGTCTTCAGTAGAATGTCAGAAGCTGGCATGTAGATACCCAGGCTAATGAGACACGGCAAGATTTAAGCTCTTGCCATCAGATTTTATAACACTTCACTTTGTGCCACATTTTATGAACTTTGAGGTATTTTTAAAACCCTAACTGTACATACTTTTTCCAGAAAAATTTCCAAGAGGCTCAATATGACAAGTTTTAATACCTACTGCAAAGTGTCCTGAGTCCTAAACTGATTCTTACAAGTTCCCTCCTCTAACCTCAGTTTTAAAGACATCCTTACATGGTACTTCTGATGTTCAGTTAAGCAGAAAATGTTTAAGGAGTGGTCACCACATATCTATGATTGCTCTAAGAGTTCATTGTCAGGAAAATTGTTGGAATTGCTGCTACTCACTTAAGGCAAGCTTCTACTGACAATGTTCTCACAGATATCCAGGATGCACTGTTGTCAGGAAACACAATCATTTTGCTATTTTAATCCTGAGAAAGGAAATATTTCTTCTTCTTTAGGATGAAAGGTGTCCAGCATAATCAACTACCCACCAACTAGCTTGTTGTTTCCTGAAGACATGACAGAATCATTCTACGTTTTCTCTAATGGTTAAACTTACGACTAGAGTCACTCACCCCTAGCATGGTTACTAAGAAGCCTAGTACCACATACTTTGCTTTGTGTTACTGGTTCTAGGTTTTGGAACATAGCTGTTATAAGGATTTTCAAAAATACGGGAGATTCCACTCACTTATACTATTTATTGACTTCAGGACTAGTGCCCTGTAGGCTTACCCAAGCAGTCAGCTAGTGTTGGGAGGGGGTGCAATGCTTAGTTTTCAGTGTCAACTTGCCACAATTTAAAAACCAACCAATGAGGAAGCATCTGAAATGCCTTAAGTAATGGAGAATCCAGCCCCAAGAAGGGTAGCCTTCTGTGGCAGCCCAGATAAAAAGATATAAAAGAAGTTTATTCTCACCTTGAACTTGTGTCCTTCACTCTCAAAAAACCAAGTTCTTCCTGCTGTAGTTGATTTCTTCTGTGATTTTAAAGCCAGTATTTCCAGGTTTCCAATAAGGATGGAGGACTAGTGGCATTCCAGGAATCTTCCGCGTCTTCCACACCAGATTGGGAATGTTGAGGCATCCAGACTTTTGAACTGGGCAACTACTATGCTCTCAGCATCCCTAGTGTGATACGGTCATTGTGTGGCTACTCCTGATTCAGAAGAACACATCCTCAAAGACCCAGTGACTACTGGGTTCTCAGCCTCTCTAGTGTGAGATGGTCATTGTGGGGCTACTCCTGATTCAGACATACACACTTTCAAGGACCCAGTGACTCCTGGGTTCTTAGCTTCTGAAATAGAAGACAGCTGTGCTACTGTTTTAACCATATTGTATAAGCTGATTTAATAAATCCATATATATGTACATAAATATATGAATATTCCTTTTATCGGTAGTATTCCTCTAGCAAACCCTGAGTAATACAGAGAGATTTCACATTTCAGTTACACACAAGCATATCTGCTTTGCCAAGCCTTAGTCTCTCTTCTTTTGTCCTGTGCCAAGTCAAGTCCAGTATTTCCACATCACTTCATGAGAATCATTGTTTTCTACAACTGAAAGGCCAAGAGCCATTAAAGAAATATCAAATCCATCTTTGAGAGCCTTTTCTAGGAAGTTAAGCCCTCAGTCAGAACATTTTATCCTCATATCAGTGTATTTCCCCTCAAGATTCAGGCCAGAGCACACGCTCCCAGTTTATGTTGATATGAAATGATCAGGTCGTAAAGGCAATTTGTTCTGGGATCCTCCTCCAGTGGGATAGCTCTTTTCCAAATGGGACATCTTAACATGGAAATGGTGACTATAATCTTGATAGGCCTAGGGGATTCTGATAAGCCTGTGGCTACAAGGTTTTCATCACATCCATCATATATTCATAGCTCATCTCTCTGGCTCCCACTCGTACCCTACTAGGGAGAAAATGCAATGGTAAAAGACAAGCAGTTTGCGATTTTATTCTTTTGTAATGTTCTGATGTTCTGTTAGTTAGCCTCGTGCTGAGTCACGGTTTGGGCTCATCTTGGAGGCCTTCATGATTCCACCTTTTCCTTTAAGTTGGTAATGGACTAACCGTAGTCTGTCATTTTCTCTCTTCACTATAACAAGGTCATTTAGCAGCAATCATATAATTTCAAAACTCTGATAAGTACTCTTTCCCTTATGTCTCCCAAAGGCCAAAGATTTTGTTTTTACCAAAGCCAGTGCATTCCTTTCTAACTATTTATCTTCCTGGTTATTGTAACATGACCACAGCCTGCCATGGCTTGCCTTGTTGTGTACCTCTACAATATGATGTTTATTCCTACCTGTCCTGTATGCACTCTCAGATCTAAGATTCACTCATAGCCTCTCCAAGAAGGACCACTTCATATATCAATGGTCTTAGTCTTCCCAGAAGCAGACCTGAAGCCAAATGTTGTACCACAAATGATCTAGTAAGAATGTCCTCACCCTTCCCCCCAGGGAAGGGTGATAAGAAAGCATAGAGTTCTACCAAAGGAGAAGATAAAATACTCTGCAGTTTGGTGTGAAGTTTCAGGCTCAGATGATTCTACAGGGCAACTCATCACAGGTGCAACTCATTTAAAAAGGAAGGTGTTGTGTAATATTTTGTTTGTGTTCTGACAAAGTTTGCCTGGAGATCAGAGGGTGGAGCTAGTCACTAGTTAACCATAGAAGCCAGGTGGTGGTGGCACATGCCTTTGATCCCAGCACTTAGGAGGCTCATGCCTTTAATCCCAGCACTTGTAAGGCTCACACCTTTAATCCCAGCACTTGGGAGGCTCATGCCTTTGATCCCAGCACTTGGGAGGCTCACATCTTTAATAGCACAATCAGAAAGTAGGGACAGGAATATAACAAAGGTAGAGACAGAATCTCGGGCCCTTTTGGTCTGAGGATCGGAGAGGTAAGAAGTCACCAGTGGCTGCTCCTTTGCTTCTCTGATCTTTTAGGTTATTACCCTGATATTTGACTCCTGGTTTATACTGATAAGACTAATTAAGATCAAGCTTCAAGAAGGGACACAGGCGGTCACAAAGCACACAATACATGGAGATTGGACACAGTGAAATGGGACTGAGAGGATCAGAGTGGTGCCTCAAGGGCACCCCCCATGGAACATTGTTCAGTATACCAGTAAAACAGGGCTCCTGAACACAATGCCTCTGGACTTTCTCAAATCAGTCCAGATGTTCTAGGATTTCTCTACCCTCACATTCAACTCTGAGTTTGTGGAGAAGCAAGCGTTAGACATGATCATCCCCAAACAAAAACTTTGCCCATGTTGTTACTATATTTCTCTCTGTCTTTCCCCTGATGACCAGAAAGGCTCTTCCACTTCTTTTCAGATATCAGTCCTTGCCTATTGCATGTCTTCTCCTGATCCCATAACATCAATGAGACTTTGACCATCATTTCCCACAACATGATGCTGTATTTTCAAGATGTCCATCCTTGTATTTAAAACCATTTTCTCTTTCAGGAAATTCTATCTCTTGAAAAATCAAAAAATAAATGCTTGTCTCAACCTGGTACTTCATGTTAGCCCAGAACATTTTCTTTTTTTTTCAAACTCAAGCCAAGCTACCCCTCTTGTGAACTTGCTGAATATTAGCATTCTGTGATGCAATAGATGACATTGATGGGCCAGGTAGTATTGCCTGGGGACAAACATGATGAATAAAACCTTATTCTTCAACTTAATAATGTCATTCTTGTCAGCTATTTTTGTAGTGTTATAGAACATTCACAATGCTTCTGAGCTACATAGCATTCCTATAAATCTTTCCATGCTGTATACAGTTTCTCTTCCCTGTTTGTTCTGGCAGAAAGATAGCTTCTCCTTTGCCTTCTCTCTTCTGTGTGTCTCTAGAATCTCTGCCTCGAACTCCACATCTACCCAGGTTTCTCTTGGTTTCCATAGGGCTAAGAGATATATCAGATTTATATGATTAAGAATTTCAGCAACAAGGTGAGACTGTCCTCATTTGAAAATGTCACATAGACAGTGTTTTGTTAAGATTTTCTTTTGACTAAATATGTGAGCTTTGTATCCTTATGTGGTTTGTCAAAGTATGTTCAACACACACACATGTGTACATATTAGCCTGGGCTTATTTAATTTATGTTAGATACCCTTTAAAAAGCTTAGCATGTTAAAGTTATCAGAAATAAGACTTTTTACAAGAGGGATGACTCTGTTCCCTGCATATTAATATTATCAAGATTACTCCATGTTTTACATATTAAAAGAATTTAGGAAAGATCTGGAACTTGTCAGGGCTATTTTAATTGAAGGACCTGTGAGTAGTTTCCTATGGCTCTAACGGTTTCTGGGTATGTTGGAAAACGAAGTTGGGTAGAGAATTAGGGAATATGAAAGGTAACTGGAACAAGAAGGAGCAGAGCAACAAGACAATCACATTAACAGGCCATGTGTGAAGTTCATTGTCCACATGGGGTCTATGGCTTTCAATTAACCAAACCACTCTGGGACATCTGGTGCTTGGCACATATTATTTCATTGCATAGCTCTCTAAATGGGAAGCTGTTTTGCTTCCTCAGAGGTCTCCTTGGAGAGATACTTTTAGAATCACTAGTAGGAAGAATCCTGTCAAAGTTTTGTCAGGTCTCAGTTATTTTTTTCCCATTCATATAGGAGAAAATATTCTTCCTACATTGAATTGATTCCTCTTATTCCTATGTACATTTTGGTAATGGTTAGGCCAGAATAAGTTTAGATAATGATATGGCTACAGAAATGATATGGTCACAGTAGTAGATGCTGACTGCTAAAATGGAGGTCCCTTTATGGACAGCAGAGAGAAAGAGAGAGATTCCTGTGCTATATGTCACAAGATTTTATGGTAGTCTTGCTTCACAGCAGGGATGCCTCCAAGGGTATATCCTTGGAATTCTACTGATAAGCTCCTACCAATTGCTGATTTCTCTGTTAGATGTTTGGCCACGGTTATCAGGAAACCTCTTTCTGCAGTGAATAGCAGTCCCCTCTCTCCTTTTTGCTTCTGTGTTCCTGGTCTTTGCTTCTGGCTGTGAGTTGAAGCAGCTGAAAACCAGGTTTTCCACTTGGCCTTTGAACCACTTAGAGATGTCAATGATGTCTTTGTTACACTGAATGAAAAATCCAAGACACCAATGAAAGATGTTCACACAGACCCCTCATCATTTGCTCCTGACATGCCATCACATCTTAATTTCTTCTGCAGGTTTGGAGGTTAGGCCCCAGAGAGATGGTGGCATGAGGCACAGTTTCCCTTTACAGTATTTCCAGTCAATTATCTATGGGAGTGGAAGCACAGGGACAGGAGATTATTGATGTTTCTAGAGAGGCTTTCATGGCTCAGCTCAAAAGCTTAAAAACAAAGTGCGTTTTTAATGGGAAATCTTAGCATTCACTACAAGAGATATTGAAGACTGCTAGTCTGCATTGCTGATAATGTGGGCATTAAAGCATTTATTTTGGTTGTGTTTCAGAATGAAGGGCTGCTGCATGGGTTATTTGTTTTAGAAAGCGTACTGGGTTGGGAAACACTTTGTCTTCATGGAAGGATCCATGCAGAGACAAGGTACCTGCCTGGCCATTACAGACAGGAAGCACAGATCAGTAGAATTCTATGCCTTTGTACTTTTGTTTGCTTTAAGGGATCAGCAAAAAGTGATGCATGAGTACCACCAGGTCCCACCTTCACGCTGTGATCTAAAGGCATTAAAGGCCCAGGAGACAACACAAACTTAATGGCGACCTCTGAAATGAGACGGAAGAGTGTGTCACCATGTGCTGAGAGTGGGCTGAGCTGGACAGGCCTGTGTGAACAAGCAGGAATTGCTGCAACAGCAGGGACATGCCTTCACTTACCGACACAGTGAATGTAGGCATCATCCACTTCGCTCAAACCCTGAGCCTTCCTGTGGCTTGTCAGATTCATGTAAACTAAGGACCAACTTTCAAGGTCTCATAGCAGCAGCCTTTGACTCCTTTTAGCACTCCCATACGTGGCTCCCTTTTCCCGACTCTATCTTCCTTCTTCCTCTCCTTTATACCATGTTTTCTTACGCTGATTTTGTTAAGTCCCACTTAGGAGTGCCTTGCGCTGAATTCAGGACAGTTGTCTTCTCTCTTCAGTCTGAACTTGTCCCTCTATTGTTTGTCATTACAGGTTGGATTGGTTTTTTTCAATTCATTTTTTTTTTATTTCTTTTTTTTTTCTCTTTCCAAGTTTCTTGTTGGGAAACATGTTTCTATTAGAAAGGAAAGACATTTTACTTCTACTACAAGGATAAGACCAATTTGCATTGTTAGCACAATCCCAAGACGTCTGTATAGAGCAGCTGTTCTCAACCTGTAGGTATCAGCTTCTTTGGGGACTGAATGAGCCTTTCACAGAGGTCAACTAAGGTCATTCTGCATATCAGGTATTTACATTATGATTCATAAAAGTAGAAAAATTATAGCAATGAAGTAGCAAGGGAAATAATGTTATAGTTGGAAGTCACCACCACATGAGGAATTGTGTTAAAGGGTGGCAGCATTAGGAAGGTTAGAACCACTGGTGTAGGGGGAGTGAGCTCCTCTGCAGCTGAGAACACACACATGTCAAAGCAGGAAACCTTGGGAAGCTCTCAGAACTATGCCTTAAGAGTGAAGCCAGGAGTTCATTCCTTTAGCTTTACTTGGGAATGATTGGGGTGGGGGGGAAGGTCAGGTTTCCTGAAATTTATATTGTCTGAAGGGCTCAGTCAGAGGGTATCTTCACATCATGGGTGCACTTTGCAGGGCATTGAAGAATAACCTGTCTTTCACGCAACCTAGCAGATTGGAGGTATCATCATTGGAGTACGTTCTTTGCTCTTTCTGCTATTGGTTCACAATTCTTTTACTTTCAATTTTTAAAATGATTTATTTCTATTTTTGGTTCCATGGTGTAATGGTTAGCACTCTGGACTCTAAAAGGCTTGTTTAGTTGTACTTTGTGTACATGAGTGTTTGCCTGCCTGTATGCGTGTGTGTCACATGTGGGCATGATGCCTACAGAGATCTAAAGATGGCATTAGAAACCCTACAGACAATTGGGAGCCACCATATGGGTGCTGGGAACTGAACCTGGGTCCTTTTCAAGAGCACTAAGTTCTCTCAACTGTTGAACCCATCTCTCCAGCACCTGGTTGAAGCTTTTTAGCTGTGTCACACACAAGTATATACTTACTTCTCTGCTTTGGATTGCAGGTCCCATTCTGAATGTCTCTAGGGCCAGAAAAAAACCTGTCTCTCACTGCTTGAGTTTCTTCAACCTAGAGCCATTTCAGTTGGGCAAGTGAAGAAAAATAAATATGATTTAAATTCAGTATTATTAGTATAGTGGTAGTGAGTAATGGATAGAGGCCATGGGTCGTAAAAGCAAGTAGACAGCCTCTTGCTTGCCCAATATTGCTTCACCTTAGTAAGTGAAGAAACAAAGAAGTTTTAAAAGGAGATTGTAATCTCTGGACATAATCTTTCTTCTTGAAAGTGACATTTCCAGAGTGCTAGCTTGTCACAAGACACATTGTAGGGAGGAACTGAGCTGGTAAGGACTTTCCTGCAGTTACATCTGTAATCTGGACAGCCTCTCTCTGGCTCAGGAAGAAAAGGAGATGGAATCAAGTTTGCCAAGACAGGAAGAGCCTTTTCAGGACTGTGATCTGTTAGACAAACAATTTTCCTTCTGTTCCCCATCCCATAAATAACATGCTGACTCAGACTTACTTCTCTGTGTATCTCAGAATACAAAATCTTTTATTAACCTCAAAGTAATGAGGCCTATTCATCCAATTGATCACCTTTCCACAGGACAGATCCCCAGAACATGCAAGCAAGGAAAGGCAGGCAGAACCGACCAACGCTGAGCAGAGCCCCTGGGTTGACGAAATCAGTCAAGCAAGGTTACAGTTGTGTTTTAAAGCATCATGCACTGGGATTAAAACCCAAATGCCTTAGGAGAACAGCTGATAGTGATAATTTTTGTCTTCAATTTTGATGTCTAAAAATACCATGTTTCTCCTTCCTCTAAGGTACATTTGACTGAGGACAAGGAAAGGAGGACAGAAGGAGGAAGAGAGAAATCTAATGAGTACACATTAGCAAAATATGCAAATATTGCCCGGACGAGGACTAAAATGGTACTTTCTCTTTTTTAAAAAACTGACTGTATAAATCCCTTTTTTTTTTTTTTTTTACAAAAAAGTTTCAAATAAATAAAAAGAACCTACATTAAAATTATAACCAAACCTAAGTCCTGTGCAATTCAATGACCCTCTATACATTTACACTAGGGATTCAGAACTGAAGCTATGGAGCTTTGCATTAAATTCTGTGCTCTCATTATCAAATATATTTTATGCATGTATTTATCACCAATACCAAAAATAAATGAGTAAATAAATCTGTGACTGAATTAGAACCAGAAAAACAATTAGCTCAACATCTTCTTTCATAACTCATGTCTATTACCTGAATTCAGTCCTTCCTCAGGCCCTAATATTTAGCCTTCTTGTTCATTTTCTTATACCACACAAGGGAAAAAATGCTCTTTATTTCCTTCTGAGATTGTGTGACCTCACTTAATATTATTAATATTATGTATTCTAAGTCTATTAATTTTCCTACAACTTTTTGAACTTCATTTTTCTTTATAGCTGAATAATATTTCACTATATACCAAATTTTTATTCTCCATTCATCTGTTGATGGACAATTTGGAGGTACAAATATGCCTTTGGCAGGGTATGGAATTCCCTGGGTATATGTCCAGTGTCTAGTAGTGAAAGAACCAGGACATATATCATTCTAATTTTAATTTTTTTGTGGAATCTCTAGACGAATTTCCACAATGGCTGTAATAATTTCTCAGTTAGTAAGTAAAACAATGGTAACAGGTTAGAACTATATACTCTTCCTTCCGAAAAGGAAAATCATGGGAAACAATGATGTAAAATGTCAGTGTTTACAGAGCAAATGGAGGAAAACCTATTGGACAAAAGAGAGAGAGAGAGGGAGAGAGAGGGAGGGAGGGAGGGAGGGAGGGAGGAGAGAGAGAGAGAGAGAGAGAGAGAACAGAGGAAAAAATTGTGTTTGTATAAAACAAAAAAATCCAAAACCTCACTGAATTAAACCAGCTAACCTTACACAGAAAAAATATCCATATACTTAGTCAAGGCCACTAGTGAAGACTGTCACTTTGGGCACTCATCAAAACCTGGCTCAATCGGTTTCAGTAAATATGGTCACATTGAACTGAGTCTCAACCATTTATCTGTGTTTCCTTTACTGTTGCTTTTGTCCTGAAAAACCCAAGCAGAGTTTTCAGTACTAAACAGCATAGCTGCAAAGCTTAAAACATTTACCATCTGACTTTCTATAAGAAAAATTTGTTGACCCCTGATTTATACATAAAACAAGAGGAAAATCCAATTATTAGATAAATAAACCTACTCAATTTTCAGAATTATTTTCTACATCCCTTCTGTGGAAAAAAAAAACAGTCCCTATGCATAAAAGATGACCACTGAATGCTGTAGGATCACCATCAACAAAGATAAATGATAGATGATAGATAGATAGATAGATAGATAGATAGATAGATAGACAGAGAGATAGATAGGTAGATGGTAGCTAGGTATATAGATGATAGATTGATTAGTGCTAGATAGATGATAGACAGACACATAGATGATAGGTATATGGTAAATTCATGACAGATGATAGAGGATAGAGAGATAGACAACTGTAATTCTTGTTTGATAACCGTTCTATTATATGTAATTTTACTATGTTAAAGTTAAAACCTTCATTTTGATTAGAGAAAAGAGGGGAAATGCTGTAGGATAATGCTCTTGCACACTGGTTTAATAAAATGCGGATTGGGCAGTAGCCAGGCAGGAAGTATAGGTGGGGTCAGCAGATGAGGAGAATGCTGGGAAGAGGAAGGACAGAATCAGGAGTCAACAGCCAGACACAGAGGAAGCAAGATGACAAGGCAGAACTGAGAAAAGTTACCAAGCCACGTGTCTAAACATAAATAAGAATTATGGGTTAATTTAAGTGTAAGAGCTAGACAGTAATAAGCCTGAGCTAATGGCCATACAGTTCATAATTAATATAAGTCCCTGTGTGTTATTTATAAGTCTGAGTGGCTGTGGACCAAGTGGGTCCCAGGGAAATTTCCAACTACATTTGGTACCCAACATCATCTCTGAAAATAGGATGGTGAAATGTTTCAGATTTACTCTTTAAGAAAGGCATTGCTGTGCGAGGTAGAAAATGGATCAGCTGGCTCTCTTCACATTAGAATATGAGTGTTAATGTCCAACCACACAGATCTTTGTAATTTTCACTTATTCTTGGCTCTATCTTTAAGAAGATGCTACTTCATTCACCTTCATAAATCACACAAGGAAAATATAGTCAAGCAAAAGGCTTGCATTATGGACTCATTCAATTAGACATTCTGGAGGGCACGATTGCTTTAGGCCTAGAAGTGGAACAGCATCTCAGTAGAAATTAAAAACATAAAGGAATGTGTTCAGGTAATTGCTTATTAAATTTTCAAATCCCAATGACAATAACAAGTTTAAATTGATTGTTCAATATGTTTAAACTAGATGATGCGGAATATATAACCAGACTGCACCAGCGAGGCCGAAAGTAAACCTTATTGAATAGTTAAGTACAGCAATATCTTCTTGCCTCTGGGACTTGGAAGGAATTCAATAAGGCTAGCTGTGATAGTGCAAATTAAATTGTTACTAGCAAGTACAACTCTCTCTAGTTTGTAGTGACCCTAGCTATGAGTATCGCATCAGCTTTGGGCCTCAGGCGTGGGAAGCAAAGGTACTATTCTTGCCTCTAGAGTTTCAGGAGGGATTTTACCTCAGAAATACCCCTGGTTTCACACTTGTTCAACCTCACTACTCATGTAACTATTGGAAATCAACCTCAGCTTCATTGTGTAATGAAGTTTTGTGATCTTTGAAAGTCTAACTGGGCACATGTATTGCCTTTAGAGGAGCTATGAGATATTATCAGAATTCCTTCCATAAATACTCTACTTAGTTGGAATTTGGAGAATTCCTATGTTGACTAAAATGCAAAATGTTCCACTTAACTAGTAATTTTAAAATCAAGTCTCATTTTTATTATGGATTCTATATACACTGTAGTCTGTAAATGATGAAAAAGATTAATGTTTGAAGTTTTAATTTTCACTCTTCTAGGAATTAAACAAATAGAAATCCTCTTATATTGCTTCTCACTGTATCTGTTCAGACCTTACAGTATTCAATAGTGTATGGAGTTGACATGTGAGGACTTTTGATCATTGTAAACAATGTATTATAGTACCTATTCACTTGGATCTAGATTATAAAATTGGGAAGTAAAAAAAAATGTATTTTCAGCACAAGTCAAAATAAGAGCTGATAAAAAATGTGAATTAAGTTTCCCAAAGCATTGGTCCTCTTGGTTAACCTGGGACTTAGCACTGTATAGTTTTTCTCACTTATTTTCATATTGGGGAGAGAGACTGGAGATTGAACTGTGATATATAGGGAAGGACTGCTCTGTATATGGTCTCTGTGATGGGGAAGTTTACTGTGCACTGCCAGAGACTCTTAAAAACTGAACAGTGCAAACACATCACAGGGAAAAGGAATGAGGGTGGGACTGGAGGAGAGTTATTAGGAGGAAGGGACAATAGAAAAGAAAGAACTGCTTCCAGTTAGAGAACCGTCATATGTACGGAACTTTCGGAGGGTTTTAAATCAAAACTGGATTCACTGTAGTCTTCTTTCATAATTTCAGAACCTGAGTATAAATGAGATTTAAGTAAAATTCTTAAGCAAATTCTCTTGGTAAAGAGCTTCACTCTTTACTACATTTTTTTTTTTTACAGACTTTTGGGAGTGTTTAATTGTCATCAGTGATTTCATTGGGCTTTTATTTACCCATACACCCCATTCTGGCATTTGCCTGTTGAAACCATTATACCGCTGGTTAGATGATCTTACTGTGCTGTGGTAATAAACAACTTCCAAAAGTAAGTGATAAAGTTGCAAAGTTTGTTTCTTTCTGGGGCATAGGTCAGCTGGTACTCTGTTCTCTGGGAGCCATGCCATTTACACAGTATCTATCTGGACTCTGCCTCTTAAAATGAAACAAAACAAAACAAAGCACCACTTCTCTTCACGCTTCACTGACCACAGCTTGCATAGGATCATGACAGAATCACAGAGAGATGTGAGTGTTAACACACGTATTCTGTAAGGTCAGAAATATTTGGTAGAGGGTAGAATTAACTATCCCAACTGGTATTTTACTAAAGGCATTGGGACAGATATCTGCCTTGAATGGCTTATGACTCACACACAGTAGGTGATGAAAAGAACAGATATGAAAATAATAACGTAATGAAAGTACTAAAATTGAAACATCTTGAAGAAGTCCCCAGAAGGATGTGGTATAATGAGGTAACTAATGGTTTGAACATTATGTCCCTGCTACTTAATAGTTGCTTAGCAATGTACATGAGAGTCTTACTCATACAGATGGCTCAATTTCTTCATTCCAAATAATGGGATGACCGGTAATGCTTTCTTAGTATCTCTTCAGTCATATTTATGCAAGATCATGTGTACAATGTTCTTAAATCATGTATTTTTTAGTATTAATCAGAGCAAACTTGATTCATAGACTGATCAGTAAGGCTCTTGGGTGACAATGATTTTCAGGAAAAGGTGAGTTGACTTTGCTGAATGTATTTTGCAAGTAAGAACTGAGAAGAAAGAGAGTCAATAGAGGCTAAGAGGCACGTTGTGACTATAGAGTGTTGGTGAGGAAGGAAAAGACCTGGTGATGGGGTCAGGGTGAATGTGGAAAGCCCCTCTCTTATGGCAAGCCAGGACCCCCATGGAAGATTTTATCCATGAGATTTCAGAGTAGAGTATAGGAAAATCAATTTTAACAGAAGTGTGTGAAACATTGGGAAGCTACAGTGCAAAGTGTGAGATATCTGTGTAACGAGAGGGAAATGGCAGTAGAAAGAACAGAAGAGCTAAAAGGTGTTTTGCCCGATGAGAAAACATACAATCTATTTAAGTGTGGTTAGCTGGTTGTAAGATAATGGTAATGGTTGTAAGGAGAGATGCAGAGGAAAAGAGTTGTAAAGACCCAACTATCTAGTGCTGTATGCGTCAGTACTTAGCTACAACGTGGCATGCTAAAGCTAACTGATTGATGAACTAGATTTCCTGACCTTAGTTAACATATTACAGCTCCAAATAGTACCTCAATGCAATTTTCCTTGAGCCTTAATGCTATTCAAAAAGTGTAAAGGAACTCATTAAATTAAGAATGTTGTCTTGTCTATTCCCTGGAGAAAACGCCAAATAAGAGTCCATCCAATAAATATAAGAAACACTATGAAAGAAATAGTAACTACTGCAGCCAGCAAAGCCCATCATCTGATGAAGAACCAATGTGAATTCAGTCACAACAGCAGCGATTACTCCATGGCTGTGACTGTAACAATGACTGTGGTCACTAACAGGCAATTGAGTTATCGCCTGCTGCCGGCAGCTGCATTTAAAGTTGATTTATATTAGAATGTAGATGTACAACACTTAAAGTTTAGAGTTTAAACATGGATTCGTGGAACATTTCAATAGCAGACCAACCTGTGTAGTCATAGCATGTCTTTCAACTGAATTACAGATTAGTTTAGGGTATAATCTGTGCTAGAGTCTACTTTGTTTGGTAGGGACTGAAGACAAGACAAAGTCTAGACACTGCTTCTAGAAAACTCTTGATGGTTGAACTGATGTATGTCTAAGTAAACGTGAAAGAAAAGGCACACTTTTTTTTTTTTTTTTTTTAAGTCTCATCACTATAGAAAAAGAAGGCTCTTGTTCCAGGGTTGGGATGAGCATTGTAAGCAAACTATTTAAGAGCCCTAAATAGATTTTCTTGGTGAGAGAAACAGGTTTGCATCTGTCTATTTGGTTTCTTGTTGATAAAGGAAGCTCTCTTCAGGTTTTTCGTTTGTTTGTTTTAGCTTTGCAGCTGACAGACTGAGATCCAGTTTGCTGTATCTGCTTGTTAAGATTAATGTAAGTAGTCCATGGAAACATTTTGATACCTTTATGAAGGGTGAGCATATACACATAACTGACAATTCCTATGGTTTAAAGAGAATCTATGTGTGTCTAAAAGTATGGGCTCTTCAACTGGAGAATAGTTGATTATTCCTCAGCATTTACTGGATTTCTGAGCTTTTTTGCTGCTTAAGCTTATATTACTTTCTGTTTGCTTACAAATGTGTTTTATATTCTCCATTAAACATCAGGGGTTGCTTTGCTCTCTTCTCTTTGCTTTGATGTATGGTCCTGAGAAACAACGATGAATAGTGTTCCCTCATCTCACAGACCTCTGTAGCATTGTGATTTTATGTTCTTTAAAAACGAAGTAAATTCTTTTTCAATGATCTAACTCAACCTCGATTTCTTTCTCCTATTGGTACATATGTCAGAATCTGAGCTGTCTTCTCCAACAGGGTCCTGATGTCCTTGGGGGCACATATTTAATTTTCCACCCTGCTTCAGGCTCTAGTTTCTACATCCATTTTAAATGTAGTGAGCTGCTGTAGTTTTTGTGATATTGTGCTCATTCATTTAGTATAGTCTGTCTTTGTCAGAGTACCTGAGGCAACATGCATTAAGCTTATGGGAACATTTTGGTATAGTCCTCTATCAACGTTTATTGCTTAACATAGTACTCTCTCATTCTTTCTCATTCTGTCTGTCTGTCTGTCTCAGAAGAGTCCCCTATATCCAGGTGACCTTGAACTTTATATCTCTTTATCTCTACCTCTCACATGCTGGGGTTCTAGGATATGCCACTATGCCTAGTTTATAGAGTACTGAGGATTGAACCCAGGACTTCATGTATTCTAGGCAAGCAGGTCATCACTTGAGCTACATCCATAGCCCCTGATACCTTTTAGATGCTGATACCATATAAGCAAGCATAGACATTAGAACACATCTAGAGAATAAGCGAATAGGTGCAGAAAAAATGAGTGATGTTCTTAAACCAGAGTGCACAGTGTTGTGGGGTGCCTGTCATTTCCCAGCTGTGAACGGAAGCTTATGGGTTATTAGCCATACCTTGGCCAGAAGTGCTGTTGTTTTGCAGTTTAGCTTTCTGCTAAGCATTGAGTCTGGGCATGTTTTCTCTAGTTCTTCAAGAGGAATAAAGGCCCTTAGGGTCCCTACTATCTGTCTCAATGAATTTGTATGATTGGAATGACTTCCAAATGCTTGCTTGCCTGCCTGCTTCCTTCCTTCCTTCTTCCCTTCCTTCCTTCCATTCATGGGTGTTTGCTTGTTTTGAGATTATAATATAATTACATCATTTCCTCTTTTCATTTCTCCCTCCAGTTCCCCCATATATCCCTCCTTGTTTGCTTTCAAATTCATGGCCTTTTTCATTAGTTTTTTTTTTTTTTTTTTTTTTTTTTTTTGTGTGTGTGTGTGTGTGTGTGTGTGTGTGTGTGTGTGTGTGTGTGTGTTTGTATGAATTATTTGGATTTTTCATATTAAGACTATTATTTAAAAAGCCTATGTAGTGCAATCCTGTAACCCTATGTACTTGAGAGGATGAGTCAGAGGCATCACAATTTCAAGGCCACTCTGGGTAACTTACTGAGCTCTTGTCTTATACTAAAAAAGTATTAAGGAGGTCATAATTCACTAGTACAGGTCTAGCCAGGCATTTCCCAAGCCCTAGTTTCAGTTCCTAGAAACACAAGAACAAAGAAAATAAAAATCTACAATATAAAATAAAGGACAGAAAATATGACCACAAGAACTTTTATGTGGTGCCTTAGTCAATGGCAGAGCACAGGGAAAGGCCAGAGCTAAGTTTTCCAGGTGAGTTCAAGAAGGGATTCCTTGGCAATCTCAGAGTTCCGCTTCATTTCCAAGCACACCAAGGAAAGTAGATGAATCATTTAGTGTTTCCATAACATTGAAGTTTGATTGTGTGGTGTATACCAGATTCAACTAGTTATATATAAGAGCAAAAACTACCAAAGGAACCAGGAGGCTCCAGCTACACGATAGCACAGTCTTTCAATAGCATCCTTCCAGAAGTGATACACATTGCAAATGCAACTGTATGTCTTTGTAATATGCAGTAAGTGACATATCAGATGGTACCTGAAGTCTTTATGAGAAAGTGATAGTGGCCCCATCAGTGTTCTCTTTGTTACCAGGACTCTTCCCTTCCTCAACTGGGAAATTAAAAGAAGAGAGAGATTAAATAAAACAAGGCTTTGCTGCAAATGCTTGTAAATTGTCATTTTGAGGTGTCTGTCCCATAGGCTAAAGTCCAAAGGGAGTTTGTTCCTTCTACCTGTGAGTGTGACATATTCTATCAAATTTCTTTCTTTTTGCCTATACTTCCGTGATCTGTTTTTTTTTCTTTCTTTTTTTCCCCCAAAAAACATTTTTACAAGTGAAATTTTGGTCCCAATTTGTAAAGCAACTGTACAAGTATCCTCTGACATCCATCATTTCTCTGAGAGAAGTAACATGGATAAATACTTGAGGTGAAATACCAATTAGAGTGGAAATTGTTTAGTGGTAGAACTACCTTTCTCCTGGGTTCTTCCTGAGTCTGCATTCTAGATGCAGAGACAGGCAAGCTTTGCAGTACATTCACAGTTAATTTATGTTTTTCCTTACCATGAAAAATGTTTTATTAACATGAGTATAAGCCCCAAGACACCAGCCAAAATAAGTACTGTATGTATTCCTAAACAAAAATAAATTGTGTACTTTGGTATTGATTGACTTCATTTTTTTTCTGATACAGCGACAGAAGTCTGCTGTCTGCCAGCAGGCTGGAGGATGGTGGATATGGTGAGCAGGGCTGTGACACACAGGAGGGTCTGGTAAAGCTGTGAGGAAATAAAAGTAGGGTAGGGAGTAACCTCACCTCCAGAAGCATCATGGATGGCAAGACATGGGTAGCTTCTTCCATCTTCCCAACAAGGTAGTTGGCTCCACTGAATTCCATTACTTTTCTTCACTGTTCTCTGTATACTAACATGACCATCACATCAGAAGGCAACCCTATCTTGAACACTGCCCCACCTCCCACATCCGTCCAAGTGTTTCTTTCACCCAGAAATGAAAACATAACCTTCAGATCCACACAGGGGGTAGTTGGGCTTCCCAATAGGCATAAAAGGAAGTTAATTCTCTAGAAGTCCCAGTGCCCTATCATTTCAAGATGGCAGTGTGTGGTTAAATTAGCTTTTGCTTGGGTTAAAAACAGAATGAGAAAACTTCACCCCAGGAGCCACAAAGCTCTCATATGCCATCATGGGGTCCCTCATTGCAGGCAGCAGCAGGAGGGTCACCACATGCCAGGTCCTCCATGAGGAGGTGGCAGTCAGAAACAAATGGAGAGAAAAAAAGAGAAAGGCTGTTGCATTTGGGAACACATTATACAGCTATCACTCTTCAGTCTGAACTTGGATTGGCTTTTTCCATGATCTTCTCTTCAATACTATTTTGCATTCTAAAATATATTTCTACTAGTTTTGTTTGAAAAGCTCCATGCTTTAGGCTTCATGTTAATTTCTGACTGTAGTAGGCAGAGGGCTGGAAATACCTGCTCTGTACCCTGAATGGCCCCATCTGTCTAAGCTTGGCAAGTCAGATACCATATTTCTGCTTTGTTATGACCCCACAGGAAAGGGTGGCTAGTGAACTGCAGACAAGCAGATAGGAGCTGACCACACAGAGGTCCAGCCCTTTCTGATAGAAGTCACTATTTGTTTATTTCTTCTTGCTGTTCATGGTTGTTCTTTTCTCAGTCTGGCAAGAAGAAACTTTCTTCTGTCTATTTGGGACTGTTAGGATGTGAAATCAGACTCCCCTGAGGAGGGATCAGACACAGCAGACAGTGTGAACTGTAAGCCCCACCACAGGCTTAGCCAGAAAGAGATCAAATATCTTTGACATATGGTGGGAGGATTTTCTGGTCCTGATATGAGAAGAGTTAGCAAGGGGAGGGGGGTCCCAGTAGGAAAGAGGAGACAGATTCGAGCAAGCGTTGCTCACCGGTAATTTGCTATGCATGTTTCTGAGCTTCACATTTTCTTTTATGAAGTGCATTCAAAATAAAATGGTATTTGATTGAGATCCATGGGAGAAGGGAAAAATAATGTCAGAAGTTCTGATAGCAATTTTGTTGTATGTTTTAAAATGTAGCGATAAAGTGAAAAATGAGGAAAAGGAAAACCAAACAGATTAACTGGAAAATGTGCCCTGTGGATGGCATGGGCTGCCACTGTGCACCTGCGAATCAGAGGAGACTGCCTGCTTGTGTGTTAGCAACCATAATGAGTGGATTTGAAGATGCTTACAGCACACCATGTTCACATGATAACTTATGACTCAGCTGCCTCAATTAGGCACAAAGAGAGTGACAGCTAATACCAGCATGACCACACTGGGACAGAGTCTATACTGGCTCATTCTGTTGAGTGTGCCTGGACAATTATCAAGGAATTTCCCAGTTGTTGCAGAGTCTATCCCACCTCCCACCACACACACTTTTTTTTTTGTGGCTTGGTTTCTTGATTATACTTTTAGAATACACAAAAGCAAAGGTTTAAGATCTCCCCACCTACACACAAGTTTTTGTTGTTGTTGTTGTTTTAATTCTTAACACATGTAGAGACAATGAGGGAAAACTATGAATCTGGAAAGTCATTTTTCAAAATAAGTAATTGTACAAGATTAAATGTCAACATTTTTCTAAATACAAGTATCTCACTAAAATTTATAAGAAGTGGTTATTAGAATACATGTGGTGCATTGCAATTACTCATTTGTCAAAGCAAGGCAGTGAATGCCTTATAATAATACGTTATGGATAACTTTTCTCAAGCTAGGCCTGTGCTTTTGTTGATGACAGTAACAAATCTTTCCCATTGTTTTCAGTTCTATAGAATTTTTAGCTTTTAATTAAACTAAATTTTTTTCCTCAATCTCCTTCTTGGTAAACTTACATAGTGAATTACCGATCTTTTCCCTTCTTTTTTTTTTTTTTTTTTGTGTGTGGGGGATTGGTGTTTAAAGTCAATGGTTTCAAACTTGGGCTTTAAAAAAATTAATTTGTCTATCTATTGTAATAAACTGTCCTCATTTCATGCCTTCTTTCATCAAAATCACCTATATTAGTGAGGAAACAGAATCATCTTTCAACATAACACAGCCTCAAGATGACACTTGGACCATTCTCTAGGTTTGACCCTTCCAAGGGTCACAGCCTGTATGGTGCTCAAGAGTGATATTTAAGACTTTTAATAGCCAATTCAGCAAAAGGCCCAACCAATCAGAACTGAAAAACAGCCACTAGTGCTGAAGCTGCTGGGTCCCAGATGCAGCAGGCATTAACCCATAAGTTGCTGCAGTGACTGTGGTATGCAAACCTCTTAAAGAGGTCCAGGCTAGCAAGCTGTGGTTATTTTGCAATCTCTAGTCTTGCATTATTTCAAAATTTAAATGGCCTTAGAGGGTCTGAATATGTGTCAGCTATATGTCATCTCTTGAGAGATGTATTCTTTCTTCTTGTAGGGGGCCACAGTTCATGAGCAGTTCAGCACTTTGCTTTCCTAGTGTGATTTTTGAAGCAATTTAGCATCATAATACCACTTGGAACTTCTTAAATTGACCTAATCTGGGACCTACCCAAGACCCTCAAAATCCAAATCTGCATTTTAACAGGATCTCTGGGTGATACCTGTGTAATTGAAATTTGAAAAGACTGGATAGCACCTACATTCTGTCTGACCAAGGAAACTCCCATATAAGAGTTTCATTAGTTTTTAGTTCAGACCACAGATTAAGAAACACTAGAAATAATCAAGACTAAGCTTTGTCTTATAATAATATATTTTAATCAATTTGGTGTGGTATTCAGGCAATAGCACCATCCTTTAAAACTGCACTTGGCGATCATTTTATGCATATAGGGTAAAGTATAATTTACATCTCCATATGTTGTAATCAGAATAAGTATATATTTGTTTCTCCTTACAAGTGGGTAGAACCACCTGGAAGCTATGTATAAGGAAAGTTGTGTAGCAGGAAGAACTCCTGTGAACAGGCATTTATAAGTTGTGGTTTTATGCCAATTTTTTAAAAACTGCAAAAGCATAGAAGGAATCAGCTATTATTTTAGTTAACCTGATAGTGTCAGTAATGAATAGTTTCTTTTATAAAGTGTAACTGACCTATGTCATCATAGGTTATCACTTTCATCATGTGCCACTACATTCCATTTATTCATTCTTCATTCATTAATTTCATGTTTTATTCAATACATGCACACCTGTCATCTTTAACATGACCGGCAAGAAGGACCTGATTCAATATCTACAATCAATTCTTTACTCTGCTGTCTTCCATATTGAGAAAGAAATGTGGCCAAGTTCTTTTCTGGTCAAGCTGAAAAGTTGGCACCACAAATTATGGCATAGTGTGTATGTATCCCTTAATAACAGAGAGATGATCATATATTAAAGTGAAATTTTAATGTACCATAGATTTTGTTCTGTTCGCCGAAGTATTTCTCTGTCAGCTTCCTGAGATGAGATAGAGATAAAATTTACCCATCAGGCTGCTGGTCACACTCTATATTTCTCATCTGCTGGAACCTTCCACGATCTTCAAGGGAAGAAAAAATAAAGGAATGTGTTTTTGCCAACACTGAAGAATTATCAAACCAAGCCACTTACCTCAGATATGAATTCACCTCAGAATATGAAGCTCAAAGAGGGAGCTGCATTACACTTGTATATGGTGTCTAACTCTCCATATTTCTTTCATGTATGCCTTCTGAATACTTTTAATGGGAGTCTAAAGTATGGGTTGAATTTTGAGAAATTCAGTAAAGTCAACCAAGAAATGTTTCTGACTCTCATGGTTTTTAGAGTTGAGAGCACTTCTATTAAAACTTCAGTATATTATATTGTCATTAAACCTTTCTTTGTCTTTATTTCATCTACCAGGCTACAGATTTGAGAACAAAGATTGTTTCATCAAGTCGCATATCTGAGTTGGTGCTCAGTTCCTTGAAGTTATGAAGACCATTTCTTTTTTCATATAGATGCAGTTGTAATTAATCTCAATATGGGATTAATTCACCCTGATAACAGCTTCTTATATGGACTGTGGATTCTGTCTCTTAATATACAAAAATCAATAGGGAATCAATGAAAAGGAAAAGTCCAGCAACTCTATTTACTCAAGGAACATCTAAGCCTCTTTCTCAGATTCATAAAATGACTCCCAAACACCAAAAATTCCTGTGAGAGTGACTGTATGATTAACTCATCCAGCCTGTCTTTTCTTGTCCTTTTACCAACACGGCATTCAGTTATTGATTAAACACTGATTCCCACAAAAGGTATGAACCGCTACTTTACCAAGGCCACTGAAGTGATCCATACCTATATAATTAAATTTCATCCTTAAAATATCTTTAAAGGTTGCTGGATAAGTTTCTGTTTTGCATATTTAAAACTGGGTGGTGTTGGTGCACGCCTTTAATCCCAGCACTCAGGAGGCAGAGGCAGGCAAATCTCTGTGAGTTCAAGGCCAGCCTGGTCTACAAAGTGAGTTCTAGGAAAGGTGCAAAACTACATAGAGAAACGCTGTCTTGGAAAAAAAAAAAGCTACACATTCCCAGATACTCTTCTATGACACAACTGGTGTGCAGCTTTTGTTGTTGTATAAGAATCAATGGACTAACCTTCATTCAAGAAATTGTCAGTATGAATATTTAGCCTGCAAGTCTTTCTATCCCTTTATTTTGCAGAAGAAATGTAAGAACTATTGACTGGTTCTGCATAGGAATGTACAGAGTAAAATGATATGCATTTGTGGAAAAAAACGTACCTGAAAAGTCTATCAGTTTTTTTTTTTTTAAGAGTGCCCACATAGGGTAAATATCAGCTATATGGAGCAGAATGTATGTAGAACCAGGGTGGCAGGGTGGTAGGATATGGGTCTTCAGTCCCAGTACCCTCCTTTACTGGTTTTGTTAACTAGAAGCAAATTATTTCCCTCATGGGCCTCAGTAAGAATGCATTAAAATGCATGTGAACATACTTTATAAATGTCAAAATCCTATGTATCCTAAGACTTGGGGGAACTGTTGTATGGCAAGGAACTTGAATATATACTTCAGGGTTCTTTGCAAGCACACTAAACCTCCACTCTAAAATCTGGAAATGAGGAATCTTGTTAGCATCTCCTTCCCTTAGTAAGCATCACACTCAAAGTCTCACTGATTTTAAACCCCAAATCTCCCAATTCGCTAGTTCTTTTCATAAGCACTGTGAGTGCCTATTTCAACCTACTACCTTCTTCTATACAGACTACAGCAATAGATTCTTAGGTACCATCCCCATCGCTTGTTTCACATTATTCAGGCTTCATATTGTAGCCAGGGCAGCTTTTCCAAAGAGAATTGTTTATGTGACTCATGTTAGATCATCACTCAAGATGTTCGAAGTACACATCACCTACAAGCTCTGAGGGTACCACTCCTGCCCATGATGCTCTGCTGTCATTTAGGTTCCTTGACAGTCTCATCCCCCAGCATTGAAAATACCATACTTATCATCACAAACTTTTAGCTGTGTGTTCTTACACTTGGAATATTCATCTTGTCCACTCTTGTTGGTTAACTCTTCCATCTTGAAACCCCACTTCAAAGTTCCACACTCGCCTCAGAACTATCCTTTCTGAAGTGGCAAAGCTGTGTCTTGACTTCTCATTCCCTTTGCTTCACAGCTCTACATCTCCACTTGAGAGCTTTGGAATTGGCATCCATTTGGTGCTTTTTGCTTACCTTTGCATTTCCTTACAAGGTGACTAACTGCTTAAAAAATGCTTCTTGGCTAACCAAATGTATAAATAAATGTAGTGGATGTACGATCCTCTTTTTAAAGAGTCATTGGTATATTAACAAAGAAAGCTTGTGTGTAAATAAATGCTCAGACTTCAATAATAAAATAACACTAGGTAACATTTCTTTCATATTTACTGTGCTTGCGGCTTTGTGCTGTGCAAGCCCTTCAGAGCTATTTTATTTCATTCTTGCAACTAATCTTAGACAGATATTATCATGATTATCACTGACTAATATCTTGATCTACTTTCTGTTGCTATAACAAAATATTGGAAGCTATGTTTTATAAACAAAAGAAGTTTACTTAGCTTACAGTTTTGGAAGTTGGAATGAAAAGACTGAGCTTCTCTGCTGGTTTAGCCTTAAGAAAGCCTTCTGTCTATTTCACAGTAGGAGGAGTGACCTCCTAGTAAGAATGTTTAGAGAGGGGCAATCACATATAAAGTCAGGAACCAAAAGAAATTCAGAAGCTGGGGCTGCTAAGTCACTCTCATGGAAACTAATTAAAGTCTTGAAATACATTAATCTCTGATCCCTGACTCTCAAAGCTTACACCACCTTGACGTTATCACATTGAGAAGTAAGTATCTGACACATGAAACTTTAGGGTGCTACTCAAACACTTTCCTCACCATAGTAGTAGGATAATCTTTCTGTTTAGTGGCATCAGTGATCTTTCCAAGGTCACAGTGTTAGTCAGACGGGCTATATTGGATATTTATTGGAAGGATACTGAATCATTCACAGATTTAATAGAAGTCTAGAGAAGAATACCGGTGCCATAGCTAAGACACAGTTGACAGTAGAGAGATGACAGCTGAGTTCAGGCCACAGGAAGATTGTTTCAGTGACAAACTTGGCAGTTGTCTGTCTCTCTAGCTGGCACTCTCTTCTGCACACCTGCTTTGGTTGTATGTTGTGTGATATTTCGTCTGTGTTCTTACAAAGTTTGCCTGGAGATCAGAGTGCCCAGGCAGTGGTAGCACACACCTTCAATCCCAGAGCTTGGGAGGACGAAGTAGGAAGATCAGGAGTTCAAGGCCACCCTAGGCTACATACACAAGATTGAACCAGTCTAAAAATGAAATACAGCCTGGTGGCAGTGATGCATGTCTTTAACCCCAGCACTAGGAAGGCAGAGACTGGAACATAAGGTGGGTGGAGACAGGATCTTGCCCCCATTCAGTCTGAGGACACATAGAGAGACAGGATCCCCCAATTTGGTCTGAGATTTTGTAGAGGTAAGAAGTATCCAGTGGACGGCTGCTCTGCCTCTCTGATCTTCAGCTTTACTCTGGCATCTGACTCCAAGTATTTATTGATTAACTAGGACCATGTTTCAGCTGTAAATCACTGTTGTACTTGTAGCATACTCTCCATGTTCTAAGCCCTGAAAAAGAGCACCTCATCAGTTGATTCTAGGTCCTATGTCTATGCCCAGTTGCCAAAGATGAGTAGGATGAGTCAGGATTCTTTCTTCTGCCAAGATTCTAAAGTGGAACATCACCCCAGACTGAAGAGGAGGTTTTAAAACCAGCATCCCAACTTTGTCACACATCCAGAACTTTGGGATGTCTCTGTCTCTTGACGTTGCTAATGTGTATGGACACACAGAGTGCTGTGGTGCCAACATGTAGACACTTTGTGTGCCAAACAAACCATGTCTCACATGTGCTGCTCTTCAAGCTGTTGGTAACATCAAGGGCCTTCAGGATGACACACTTGGGCAAGCTGATTCACAGCTAAGAAACAAACATCTGCACCTCAACAACATGGAAGTTTGAAGAATAATGACGTGATACTGGAGTCTTTCCCATAATCCTCTGAAGGTCTGGCTGTCTTCAAGAAGACTTCCTTTACAGAATGTCACAGCAGGGAAATATTTTGCTGAGCCTTCTAACCAAGTGCTACTTCATGAAACAATGGACCTTTAAAGTAAGTTATTGTGCAAACAGAGAGAGAGCATCTCTTAGGCAAAGTTCTAAGGTCAGGATTATCCCAAGGGTGATTTAATCCTAATGAAGGACAAAAAGATTTTCCTATGCTAGAATGCACAAGAGGCTCTGTCTCAAGATCTTTCTACACCTTAGAATGTGGATATGAAACAAATGAGCTTAAGTGATCTAATCAGGGGACCCCAGGCATGAACACAATTTACAAGGACATTAATAAACAGGTTTCCCAATTGAGATATAAAAACTTGTTTTGAGCAGAGTCCATTCTTATTTTCTTATATGAGGGAAGTGATCTCTTCTTTCTAGTAAAACTTAGAACCCTACCCTCCAATAATCCATCAAAACCACTTTACTTTATGAATGTAACAATACACATGGTTGTTTTCTGACACCTGAATTATACAGTACTTGAATTTTCCCTGAAGTTTAATCTTTCTTTTTGACTGCTGTTGAAGTTTCTGGTTGTTCCAAGCAAGGGCTGTCTAGGGAACCTGGCATTTCTTCTGCCTGGACTTACCTGAATGTGCTTTCCTACTCAGTATTGGTGTCTTTGTCTTTTCTTTCTTTGGTCAACTCATCGGCCTGTGATGGACAGCCCAGTGACTGGGGACAAAAAAAGGAGCAAAAGAAGATGTCTATGTCTGTGATCAACAAGTCACAATAGCATTTGTTTTTCATTGGTCATCACTTTTCACCACCATGTTAAGAGGCAGGCATCAAAATGGTATCTGATACAGAGGTGAGGAAGCTGTGCAACAGGGGTGGGGGACATGCTCCCTCTGATTTGCCATTTCCACCTTGGTCTTGGCATCATTTCTGAGCCAGATCAACCTGCACTTGGGCTGAGGGCCAGCTCTGCATCTTTAGTGAACCTTGTTCCCATGCCTATTTGAGAGTAAGTATCCATGTTTGGTGGAGTAAAAAGGCCTCTAACTAGAAAATTAGGGACTGACTGTAAGTCACTCCCAAACACTGAACTCAATAATGTCCCAGCTTTTACCAGTTCTCAGAGATGAAAATAGTAATAGCATTTGCATCTCAACAGTTTAAAAATCTTTTTTTTTAAGACAGGGTTTCTCTGTATAGCCTGCTCTATAGACCAGAAGTTTAATTTTAATTTGTCTCTGTCAACTGATACTCATTCTATCTATATACAATGCTGTTGAAAATGAAGATGGCCCTTAACTAAACTTTACACATCATTCATGTGTGCTTTGTTATTGTAAAGTATGATTTTAGGTCTATTCTATTTTTTAAGCTATGTTTTTATGTGTATGGATGTATATTTATGTATGTATACTGCATGCACACCTGGTGCACGCAGAGTCCAAAAGAGAGTATCATCCCCTAGAACAGGCATTACAGATATTTGTAATTTGACACCTGGGTCTTGGGAATCAAATATAGGGTCCTCTGAAAGCATAAGTGTTGTTCTTAACCACTGAGCCATCTCTCAATCCTCAAATTCTTTTTAAACCTTTTTTTAAAAACTAAAGTCTCATTTCAGGTTAATTTCAAGATTGATTGTTCAGCTGTTCCATAAATATTTTTTTAAAACAATCCATCTCATCTGTTCTCCTAGCACCTCCATACTTACAGCGCAGGTAAGTATGTTTATACCTGTTTATACTGTGGTCATTCATCTTCATAGCCCATATGGATATGAAACAGTGCCATAGTACAGATGGCAGGAGGCTACAGGTGGGAAGAACTTGTTCTAAGGCCAACTCACATGCCCTCGACAATTTCACCAGGCCTTGTGCCCACAGCCTCCCCATTTATAAAGTAGCAACATAGGTCATTCATACCTCGGGCACCTCCCAGCCCTAACGTTTTATAGGCTGCAGGAAAGAAAACATTTAGTGAGCATTTTCAACTTACAAAGAGGGAACAAGCTCTTCACATGTTTAATCTTTTAATCCTCACAACAAACCTGTGGGGTTGGTATTGTTGCACCCATTTTTAATTAATGAGCAAGTATGCTCAAAGGGATTATGCTGGCTGCCCTATAGCACTGAACTAAATAGTACTGGGCTTTGATCTAAACAAAAGACAGTTGGAGCATTATGCTTTCTAGAAAACCTTGCTTGATCTTTTAGTCTGGCCTGACTTCCCACCCTAATGCTGTAATAGCATTTAGTTCCTTACATTGAAGTTAACCATATACAGTCTGATAGTCCTTCCTAGTAATACAGTTTCCTCTGGGGTAGTGACCATGCATTACTCTTCCTCATATTTACAACATCAAAAATAGTGACTGGTTCATGGGAGTTCTTCATATTACTGTTATCTGAGATGAATATCCCACTTCCATGGACTCTGATAATTCTATTAATCCATTACTTTATCATCTCCTATTTCTACGTGAATCTTTAGGAATATACATGATGCCAAGTTTATTGCTTTTCCTGTTAGGAAAGCAACATCTTCTCTGGGTATTTTTTTTTTTAATTGTCTCCTTCATGTTGTTGGCAAATGCCTTGCATTTTCTTCACATAGCCCTTAACATATTTCAGAGGACTTGAACATTATATGAAAGCATTTTAATAGAGAAGCAACCTTGCTCTCTCCAGAAAGAAGGCAAATTTGGCTCCTAGAAACCCCTGCCCCACTAAGCATCTCATACCTGTGGCTACCTTCACTGCAGCCATGATGTTAGTGTAAATTGTTAACTGGAAAGAATAAAGTCCCTAGGAAATGGATCTCTGGGCCTGCATGTGGGGAATTATCTTGATCGTATTAATTGATGGGGAAGGACTCATCTTAATTGTGGGTGGGAACATTCCCTGGCCAGAGGAACCTGGATTGTATAAAATGAAGAAAGCAAGCTGAGAACTAACATTCATGCATTATTCATGGCTCCTCTATGACAGTTGATTATTGTGACCAGGTACTTGTAGTTCTTGCTGGTTGACTTCTCCACAGTGACATTTCATGAACTGACAAGTATAACATCAGATGTTTCTCCCTTAAGTTGCCCTTGTCAGAGTATTTTATCACTGCACAACTAGCCAACATGGCTGCATTGTTATACCTCCTTGCTGGCATTCTCCATGTGTTTTTCTTATGGAAAAGAAACAAACTGTTGATGTAAGTTGGAGCAGGGTCTGCTGGACAATTGTAGAGGTTGTCTGTGTGGGTTAGAACTTCAACTACAGTTCTGTGTCTTTTTTTTCCCTCCACTTAAAGACAGAAGTTTCACAGAAAGAGAGACTGACCTTCAAGCCCAATAAGATGACCTAGCTCTGGCTGCACATATAAGCTGAGAGCTCACAATGCTTTTTTGCTGACTTCCAAACAATAAAAATACTGTTCTGTAGATTACCTTTCTACATGGTATTTTAAGTAGCAGCCACTGAACAAAAAAAACACTGATAGACTTTTATAATTGGGAGAAAATAAGCCTCAGGATATCTAGAATGCAGCCATTGAAAGGGTCTTTATTTGTAGGATTATTGCCTGCTGAGAAGTCTTTTTCAGCCTTTCTAGGTGAGTTCTAAAGAAGTAAATTATATTTGTGAAAAAATGTTCAACCTTTAACCAGAAGCGTTACTTCTAAGAATTCTTTTGTGATTGTTTGTTTGTTTTCACCTTGAATTTTAATACATAAGGGAAAGCGATTTTTCCCCACTATAGAATGTGCTGGTGAAGAGCACCATCATACCTTCCCCTACATATCTGTGTAGACAACTACACTCCCAGCCAATCTAAAACAGTACTTCTCCTTGAAAAAGGAAATCATGGAGAGCTTGACTCTACACCCTGTGTCTAGTGTAGAAATGACTTTTGTGATGGCCAACTGAGGCAATGGGGCTTTGCAAGATGTTAAGTCCTTGGTTACTGAAAGCTCGTAGAGTGCCACAGCATAGGAGGATGTGGTATTTCATAAAGGACTAAGAGATGAATTAAATGATGCATAACCTTCACTTAGCCAAAGGCTTTGGTAAGTCCCTGCTCCTAGGCACAAGCCTTCTAGCCTCAGTTAAATCATGCACAAGTATACAATTACCATTCTAATCTCTCCTATGCCATACTCTATTTGCTTAATAGTATTAAGACCCTTGTTCACTGATGTTATCGGCAACATGATGGCCAAGGAAGTAGGACAGATACTGAAAAGATACACTAGCAGTGACCCAATATGGTGATTTACATTTAACCATCATTTTTATTTATTTTAGTATTTTTAGAAGATATATAATAATCTATTTCCCTGTCAAGACATTTGGTACTTAATGAATAAACAACTAATATTTAATTATTAGGTTTCTAATTCCTAATTATGATCTGTAGTAATAATAATCCCACCAGATAATAGAAACTGCTTTCTTTAAAGAGTGTCATCCCAAGTACAATACTTTTTGTGTTTACTCATTTGCTCTTTTAATAAAATCTTTTATTGGCTTTTGCATAACTCAGTAATAATTAAGTTTTTTTGGGGGTGTTGTTTAGAAATATCAGGAGTTCAATACTGTTTTTAGAGCCAATAATGAGACATTTTTATCGCAACTAAAACAAATATATTAAAAGATAAATCCATGAAAATTGGAGATATGTTGGGGATATAGCTCAGTCAATAACATGCTTGCTACTCAAATGTGAAGACCTGAATTTGATCCTCAGCACCCAAGTTAAAGGTAGGCATGATGTTGACTTCCATATACATGTATAAGCAGGCTTAAACACTAGTACACAAAAAGTAAAATAAACAAAAATTGAAAAATCAGTTGACATATAGGATATAGACATCCTTTAATCTGCTCTAGTTAACTTCAGCCTTTCAAATTGATCAAAAATGCAAACTAGTGTGGTAAGGTTTATGAACAATACTCTGTGTTTGTGTTCCTGAAGACAAGATGTCGTTTTGAGCCTCCTTCCCATGATAACATCGACTTAGCCCAACTTCCGTCATGGATATAAAACACTCGGCAAAATAAGGTACCACCCACATGGACAATTCATTCACTATGTGTGGACTTCTCTGTACCCTTTCCCTGGGACACCCCAAATTCCACTGTTCCAGTTGTTACTATACTAATCAGCAACATGATCACAGGCTATGTGTGAATCAAAGAAAGAATTTATTATTCAGCTGGTCAGTCCCTATATTGGAAGGGTTTGTGGTATGTCAGAAATTCTGGCAATGGTTGCTTGTATAATTAGTTGCCCCATCCCTCAGCACTAATGGGATGGGTTTGAGGCCATGGGAAGGTTGTTTATAGGAAATATTTCCTCCCTAGGTCCTTCATCAAAAGCTATCTTCTTGCCCGGGTAATTGTCAGGGTAATTCCTTGTCAGGTCTTTCATAGAAAAGGAAATATTAAATGCAATGCAGGGAAACCACCTCAAGCTTAATCAGTGCTCGCTGCTTTGAAAAAAATTCCTCATATTATTGGAACTAAGGAGGCAGAGAGGAAGGTGCGGAGTGGTAGAATGTAAATAAAAATGTTCTCCTAATTCTTTTAAAAATGTACAATAAATTAATATGGTAGAATGATGACTGGAAATTTTACATAACTGAGTTGAGTGATGTCTTTGCTAGCCCCACTGAACAAGGCAGCAAGCACTCTATTTCCCATGAGCCCCTTGCTTGCTTTCTTCCAAATCAGATTCATCTCATTCCTGGAGGCCGCTGTTTATAATGAAGTGGAAACAACCTTCTGAAGCTGATTACTTAAATCAAGCTCAAGTTCTTTAGGTCTCTTTGGTGATTCCCTTTTGATAGTAAATATAATCAGAACTTCAAAGGGTAGCTTAGGAAGAAAGAAAATTATCTGGAAATGTGTACAGTGTAAACTAGGGATGGCATCAGATATCAGTCAATTAAGTTTGAGATACAAAACAAAGGATTCAAAATCTCTTCCTCCTGTGTCTGATTCTAAAATCAACACACATCTCTCCCTAACGAGTTTAGACTGTTGGAAATGTCCACACCATGAACTGAGGGTTTCATCGTACAGCCCGCCCACCTCCTGCTTTGGTATTGCAATCTTCCCAGTGACATCCATTCCTTAACTTTCCTAACCTAGGTGCCCCATGCCAATGGTCCTTTAGAACTCTCCATGGTTCTTCCTCCACTAATGAGGAAAATTCTGCTTGTCTTCTTAGGAAGTGTCTGTTTTCCTCAAGAGTACTCACTGCATAGGACTGTCCATTGGCTCTGAGGAACAGTCTTACATATTTCCTCCACCTACTCTTTAGCTTGTAATCTCCTTCTGTGTCCTGGATCATGGGTAGGTAAATGTATCCCTAAGAATGTTGTTGCCTCTATGAGAGCTCAGCTTTGTTTCTGTTCTGGGTCTCTCCATGATGAGAGGGGTAGCCGCACACATTGCCTGAAAAACACCCTAGTGATTCCTTACCTTTTGTGGATTTGTGATATTGTTGCAAGTATCATACATAGAATTTGTAGTTCCTTTCGCTTGAGGCCTGTTTATATATGTAGTTGTGTTTGTGCTCATCTGTGGTAGGATGTAGCTCTCAGAGTCATTTTTATTTCTTTTTACTTTGGATTTACATTTGGTACTTTAGAACTCCCAGAACAGTTCATTGCTTACTAACTTCTGCATGCAACAAGTGAAGTTCATACAGAATTCTTCCTGCACAGGCTTTACAATTGTACCCACTGAACTAAAAACACATGTATTTTGCATGCCTTCTGGACCAATGTATCTACAAGTGTGATCTTCTGTTCCTGGACTGCAAGCAGGGCATTACCTTTTGATAATGAGACGAGGAAGTTATTTCAAAAATGTATACTGGCACACTGTCTCCTCCATTTAAAAAGAGGCTATGAAAAAGAAAAGCCAGTTGAACTGACTGAAAATGAGACACAATTGACCTACTCTGGCCTAATCTCGGAATAGTGCCAGAGAGCAGTAACACTCATTTCAGGGCCTGAAGTTTGTACAGCAATGCTGTGTATGCTTTGTTATGTTGTTGTTATGGGAGAAGCTTTCTCATACCTCAAGATCCACTTGAATTTCAAGGGCATCAAGGCTGGGTTCTCAGTTCCCTTCTTCACTATTCTCAGTATTTCTCAGTAACACTGCATTGCTGTGGGATGTCCTTCTGTATGCTGTGAATATATGTTGCTCTGATTGGTTGATAAATAAAGCTGCATTGGCCTATGGCAGGGCAGGATGGAGCCAGGTGGGAAAATCCAAGAGAGATAGTTAGAGAAGAAAGGAGAGTGGGGCAGACGCTGCTAGCTGCCGCCAGGAGAAGCAAGATGTAAAAGTACTGGCAAGCCACAAGCCACATGGCAAACTATAGATTTATAGACATGGGTTAATTTAAGATATATGAGCTAGCTAACGAGAAGCCTGAGCCATTAGGCCATGTATTTGAAAATAATATACGCCTCTGTGGGATTATTTGGGACCAAGTAGCTGTGGAATGCAGATGGGAGAGATTTGACCTGACCTCAAGGCCCATGCGGGACACAGGAAAACTTCCAGTGACACCACTTCCTCCCCAGGTCTACAGCTCCATAGGAAGGACTGCTGGGCCAAAGGTGTCACGTATGAGATTTCTGACACTCGGAATGCCTCTGAAATGGCAAAAGTGCTCTCCAACTAAGAAGCAGCTCCTGATATGCCAAAAAAGTAAATGTTATTAGCACCATCAAATCCTGGGGAAGAGTGAAAATATAAAAATCAAAGCAGGTTTTCTTGCATTGTATCTGTGAGTTTCCCATCTGTCTAGTGGAGTCAATGGTCTGTAGACCGAATCATTAAGTATTACACCTGCAATGAATGTGTGTAGGCCTTTTTCTTCTCATTATGTCAGCATTACAATATAGCAATTATTCACACAGCACTTCCATTAGGTATTATGATTAATCAAGGAATGATTTGAAGTAGATCTGGTGAGGTGGGTTAGCCAGTAAAGGTGCTTAATCATAAGTGTGATGCCCTCAGTTTGATCGCCAGAACCCACACTAATGGTAGAAGGAGAGATGGATTTCAGAATTGTCCATTGACCTCCCTAAGTGCTTTTAGCAGACATACCCCCTCACTCACATTCTACACACTTATACATACATTAAAAATGATAAAAATATATACAATGGAGAATTACATAGGTTACAGGCAAATTATAAATCAGTTTATGTAAGTGGTTTCAACATTGGGGATTTTGGAATCTATGGAGTTCCTGGAATCAGCCACCTTGTGATAGCAAGGGACAACTGTCAGAACAACTGCTTATATTAATAAACAGTTCCTTTCCCTCTCTTTCAGCTATATTGCCACTTACATTGTTATGAGTATCTTAAAATTCAATATGAATTTGTGATCTCAGTTTCAATTAGCAAAGTATAGAAACACCTGGAGTTTATCAATATTGCAAACATGTCACAATAAAAACAAACAAACAAAAAACCCAATTAGAATTAACTCAGTAGTAAGATAAATCTATTTAACATCTAAAGCTATTAAGTAAAAAGCTAGACTTTGTGTTCTATGGCTATATTAATGTAAACGAGAATGTGTAGATTAGTTTATAGTGATTTGAAATCTGTCTTCTCCTGATTTTCAATATCTTGCCATCCTAAGGTTTGTAACAAGATAATAATATGATAAAAATTTATATATGTCTGGGCATGCATTCAGGCATATAAAATTCATTATTCTGTGCTAAATAAATAAAAATGGTGGGAGAATTATTCTCCAGTTTACTTTACTGTAAACTATCAAAGCCTAGTAATGTAGTAGGCATAAAAATGCATTATTATAGACTGTTATTAAATTTATCATTTAAGTAATCCCAACTCTTTGCAGAGATGTAAGTCAGACCAGCAATTTCACATTTGGATGTGCACTGCTACTTGAAGAAGGAGATGAAATGGAGTTTTTCATCTGATTTTTTTTCTTCTGCTTGCTTATTTTTCTTTCTTTCTTTCTTTTTTCTGTTTTTGCGTTGTGTAAGTCATGTTAAGAGCACTGTCAGAATATGATCCTTGAAACTCATTTGGGTTTTCTAGCAGAAGTCATTTTGTATAATTCTCAAATTACCTAGTATTTGAACTGAAAGCATCATGTCAAGTCTCTGGATACAGACGACCTACTTTCTCTCCCATTGTCTGTGTGCGGTGTGTCTAACACAGGTGACATTGATAGGTGACTCAGCCACAGAGCTTCATGGCTAGATGTGAGTGAAGAATTCTCCTGTCCTCTCCCCTCAGTCTTAGTTCCTTAGCTTACACACCTGTCAGCTTGAGGATGCCCAACACAGACCTCTGAAACATGTAAAAGTAAAGAAGCTTTTTCTGTCTTTAAAAAGTACGCTCCTGACAGTCACCATCTGGAATGTGCCTGATAGCGGAAACCAAGGAGACTTGGGCCTGGCTGGTACTTGGATGTGAGCTAGTCTCACTCTCATCCTTGAGCCAGTTCTTCATCTGCATGCTATTATCTGCAGACATCACTTGCCTTCCCGGTACATCTGGAGCCACAGCCCACTTGTCCTTTCCGCCTTAGCTGTGGTAGCTGATGATTGCCCTCAAACCATTACTAGAATGTCTGATTTTATTTGCTTATTATGTGTCCCTTCCTGGATAATGTAACTTCACAAGAACGGTGAAGATATATGTCTTTGCGTTAAAGCTAAGAGCCTATCATTCCATCTGGCATACATTAAATGTTAGCTAATAACCTTGAGAGACTGATGAATCAGTCAGTACATCCTGCATATGTGAGATTATGCTTTGGGCAGTTTGGTGTTTTAGGGAGAGTTTCAAATGACTTAAATTGGCTGAGGAGGAATAGAAAATGCTTTGAAAATCCTTTTTATTACCCATATAATATGATACAATAGTAATATCTGCTTTTCCTTGTGCTCCCAAAAGGTAATAATGACCCACAAATTAGCTTCAGGTGGGTTTCTGACTCTTCAAAGCCATATGCAGGGTTTTTTGTTTTGTTTTGTTTTGTTTTTGTTTTTGTTTTTGGTATCTATACTGTGGTCACTTTCTAAGGAGCACATCTTTTTCACCTCTAAATCATGACAGATCTAAAGCTGTCTTTTTTTATAGCTCCTAGCATTCCTAATTTACAGAAAATCCTTAATATAGGATTTTTTCAAATGTTTAGGGCAAATCAGAAGACAGAATTTTTATTTGCGTTAAGTAAAAATGAACTTTCTTTAAGGGAAGTAAAAATGATTGTTGATTGCATCCTTAGTGTTAGTGGTTGTTAATCTCTAAAGAGCATATGGGAAGGACAATAACAATCAAGGAATGTTAAAAACAATAATTTTGTGATTTCAGATAAAAAGTTTTAACTGATCTTGTGACTTTTTTTTTTTAGCAACTAGCATCAAGAAGCATCAAATATTTGGGGGGAAGAAAATCACCGTATGTCATTGGTTATGTCTAAAGATTATTTAGAACCCTCAATAAGATCTCTCCAATGAGAATTGGATTCTGTTATGCCTGACCTACTTCCCAGGCCTGCTGTGTAAAAATTAATAAGAGAAGCCTTGAAAACTACAAAGTAGTTCAAGATGGAATCCAGATTGGATCAAAGTAGCCTTTCAGGACAATATAAGCTAGAACACTGGTGTACTAGCATCCAAATGACTGACTTATCAAAAGATAAGTAGACATAGCGGTCAAATGTTTGTGATATTTTCCACACTGAACTGAAGATGTAATACAATCACAAGATCCTGTGTGTGTGTGTGTGTGTGTGTGTGTGTGTGTGTGTGTGTGTAAAATTGAGAAATTCACTCTAAAATATATGCACAATTCCAAGGGCTGAGAATAAAGTTGTAAGGCAGTTTTAAAAAGGAGTAATGAAGAATGAAAATAGAAAACCAATGTTTCTTTAACTCAGGATCATAAAGTCATGGTTACCAAAGGGTTGTGCCAACATAATAGTAAAGGTACTACTTATTTTTATGATGACTAGATAAATAGAATAGAATGTAGAACTCAGAAATGGATCTGCATTCAGCTAGTCCATTTTTAATGAATGCAACAGAGAAATCCAGTGTACAAAGAAAATTCTTCCTCACAAAGGGTGCTAGTTCAACTCATCAAAAATAAAGGAGTCTCAGTTCTTCCTGATCACTACCTAATAACAAAATCTGTGGAAAATGGACACTCATGTGTTATCATTGTGAGCATAAAATGACAGCAAGGCTTTGTAAAATGGCCCAACAGCATTTTCTTACCTAAAACATCTATTCCTGAGTAACTTTTCCAGAGAAATAAAAGCATATTGCTATAAAAGAATTGCTCTTGGGATATTTGAGCAGCTTTATTCAAAACAATCTGAAATTGGTAACAGCTCAGTGGCTCGCCATAGGGGTCTGGATGTGATAGGCTGGCTTATTCACATAAGAAGCCATGGATCAGCAATCGAGAACAGCACAGTATTGATACAGAGGGAAACATGGCTGACTCTCAATTTTATTGTGCTGAGAGAAAGCTCAACATAAAAATGTTCATGTTACATGGTTTCATTCAAGTGGAGTTCTGTTAGAAGCCATGCCAGTCTCCCTGAGAAAAGAGTCGGAGCTGTGGTTGCCCTCTGTATGGAGGGAAAGAGAGAGGCTGTGCAGGTCCTAGACTCCAGGAGGAAGTGTGAGGGAATCTTTTTGGGTGATAGTAACATTCTATTTTGAAAGAAATTGTGTGGCTTCCATGTATATACTCATCAAGACTAAGGAAATGCTCAGCCTATCATTATCGACATGCAATGGAGAACATTGTGTGAGGCAAATAATCAACATGAAGTATAAGAGATTACATTTTCAGCAGGTAAGCTTCTGGGTGCTTCACTCTGGGCTCCATGGAGCAGCTGGTGGACTTCAGTGCCTCTGTCTGTCACACTTTACAAAGGAGAATCCAGAATGTTTAGTTATCCAGGGGAGCTCTGATCTCTGTGACCTCTTCAACAAATGTTAAGAAACCAGAGTGTAGAATTCTCCTTTAGGTAAATAAAATGCTTCATGAATTTATGAACCATGAAACATATTTTTACAGTGAAATTTATTAAAATGGTTTTCTGTACATACTTTAGGGTTTTTAAAAAATCCAATTGCAGTGATTGTGAACCAATAATTGAAGAGTAGCCATTATAATATAACCCCTGGTATAAATTATAAAGGCTGTAGTGTGAGTACACATACTTGTGCATATGCTTTATGCCTATTGTGTTAAGACTCATTAAAGCTTCAATTAGTATTTTATAGTGATTAACAGAAAGGAATTCCCCGCACTAACCATTGTTAAACAACGTGATATTTCTGACTGAAGAATATTAGCTTTCTGACAACTCATTAGTAAGCCCACACACCAGTTTGTATCTCTTAGTGATAGTTTGGGGCCCATTGACACACTAGGAAGAGCTACACTTAAGACTTCAAAGACAGGACATTTTGGTTTTAAGATGCAGGTGGTATGTTTCAGTTAAAACAAAATATACACTTAGAAATAGGAGAGCTTAACAACTAATTAATTGTACTTCCTGCCTTTTATGAAAAAGGCACTCTTAACATTTCAAAGAAATGAAACTAGATCTGCAGCAGGCAAGAAAAAAAATAATGTTTCTGTGTCTGTTACTTAAAGTGGTTACAAGTTTGAAGTACTTCATTCTAGAAAACTATGTTCAATCAGATCTGGTCAACGTGCAAATACGCATTACCTTTTTGTCTGTTTGGCTTTGGGTGCCCACTTCAGAATGATCTAGATCTCCACTGATGCTGACCAGGTGTTCTTCAATGGCAGTGCATGGGCAGCTCTATACTCCCTTTGATAAAGGGCAAAATCAGGCAGATTTCATATTCCATTTCATATTGGTTAAAACTATGGCCATGAATTTCAGTGGAGTACCATGTTTGATCTTAATAATAACATGATTTTAAAGGTCAGCTTTAACTGTGGCCATAAAATGTTATAAAAACAAAACATGATTTGATTGAGTTTAATTCCCATTTGATTTTTAAAAAGTAATACTTTTTTAATCACACCAAAACACATCATTTGTTATTCTTTTTTTTTCTTTTTCAAATAGTTGAGTCCTTATGAAACTTCAGTTGCATTTGTGGGATTGATGAAATGTGTATCACATGGTTGAGCTCATTGTCACTCACAGTGGAATAGTTAAGCATAATTTAGGCACCGAGTTCTATAGATAGGTAAGGAAAAGCACTCAGGAAGTGAATATATACAGTGGGCCTCGAGTTTTCAAAAGAGACAACACTCCTGGTTCCTTGTCTACAAAGCTTCTTTAAAAAAATCAGATCATTACACCAAAATTGTTTGTTTATAATAGCAAATATTTCAATTATCTTTTCTAACCCTCCATGTGAGGTCACACGACTTATTTATGACTTACTTATAGCTACTTTTTTTCTGAATTGAAGGGCATCTATGATGATTGTCATAGTTCCAATGGCCAGAAATGTGTTAAAAATAGTGTGGAAAATGTGGTCTCACTAGACAAAGGAAGCCACTTGTACACAGTGCACACAGCAGTGAAGGCTACCAGCTGGCAGATGGGAGTGGCCTATTTTTCATCTCACCCCACTCTCCCTGTCCTTTACGGTCCATAGCCCTCATTATATATGTCTGTTGATAAAGAAAGTGAAGAAATGAAAGAATAAAATATACATACATATCTTCATATATACATATGAAGCTGGCAGATGCCACCACTGTTTTTGATGGAAATGCAGTTCTGATTCAGCCTAAGGCACACATAGGCTGGGGGCTGTGAAATTACTCAACATCACTCACCACGGGAAAACTGTACTGTTTGTCTCTTAAACATCTATGGGAATATCACAGCAACAGCTTGGGCTGGCAACAGGAGGTTCTTGGAAATAAATAGTCATCAGAAGAAGACAGTTTATTTCCAACTTCAGTTGTTTATTCTGTATTTTTAGTAGGGTCACAGTGCAGTTTCAAAGTTCTCTAAGAAGACAGCTGAGATTCTTAGGGAGGTTTTGTCATTTTTAAATTTCTCTTTTCATTTTGGATGAATGGGCATTTCTGGAGTCTACACAGAGGACACTAAAGGGATCTCTGGTATGTGTGCATTTGGCAGCTGAGTTATGGAAAAAATGAACATTGCTTGGTCACATTCTACTGTTGTGACGAAGCTTACAACTCCTCTGTAATCCGGTCATCAGTCTGAAATTTGTCACTATTGTTGGGTGCTTTCTCTAACTTGTCTAACTGGAGATATTTTAATGTAATTAGCTTTTCTGTCTACTGTAGCTATAGAAAAAAATACTACCCAGATTCCATCTAGGAAAAAAGTCTATGTCCTATCCCTCTCTCCCCATTTCTTTTCATTCTACTAAATTCAACATGGAATGGAAGGGGACAATATAGCTACTGTTTGTGCTCCATATATATTTATTTGGGTAATCACTTTGTTCTGACTGGCATGGATTAATTTATCTTGTTTTTATCTTGAAAAGACTCAAGATTTACTATCAGGATAAGAACTAGTTTAGATAATTTTAACTGCAGAAAAGAAATGTAATCCCTATTTTCACGAAAGTAAAAGAGATGAAAAGTGGCTTCGGGAACAAATAGAGCTAGACTTCATAGCAGTTGTTGATTAAAAGGAGCGGAAAATACTGAGGGGAGTAAAGGGCAGAATTTGGGGTTCTCTACCTGATGCCATTCCAGTTCCTAAGACTGGGAACATAGGAGGTTTGCAGTGTATTTGAGAAATAGAGCTCTACTATGTAGGATGTTTTAAGATCATGTGAAAACACACATATCTTCTTGAAAGTGGAATTCTGATTCTCTAAAGCAATTTATTCAAAAAGATAATTTAAAAAATACAAGCAACCTTTTGATGAACATTTCAGTGGTGAGTTACTGGATTGCATATGTATATATGAAGATATGTATGTATATTTTATTCTTTCATTTCTTCACTTTCTTTATCAACAGACATATATAATGAGGGCTATGGACCGTAAAGGACAGGGAGAGTGGGGTGAGATGAAAAATAGGTCACTCCCAGGTGATGGAGGAGAGCCATGTGTCTCTTGTCAAGACAGCAAATTTCTAATCTCTGTTTTACCAAATATTTGCTTCACAGCTTTGGATAATTTGACATTTCTAGGTCCATTTTTATCTGTAAATTCATGTTGCATTGTTACTCTCCAAATTCTAGCTCTATTTTCTGATGACAGGAGAGAGGAAAGAGCTGGGTAAGTGGGAAAGGCTAACAAAATAGGAGACAGGCCAAGGACCCCTGAGCTGGAGTTCCAGCATGTGTTTCTGGCAACTTAAAGAGAAGAACCAAAATATAGCCGTGAAGTCATAACTTTGAACCACAAATTGGTTAAGGGTGGAAGGAGTCTGGCGTCAGGGTGATTGGGATGATGGGACTGGAGATGGAAGCTGAGAGCCCGGCAGGCAGTTATTGTCTGATGTATTATTTTGCTTATGTAAAGAAGCTCAAGAGTCCTTGCAGTGATTTAATCCCATGGGATGACAGAGTCAACCTAGTAGATGGAAAGAAAATGCCTTACTATATTCATCCTTATCTACTACTTACTTTCTATTCTTTACAATACTACCCTCTTCCAAATCACGTATTCTTCAAGCGATTTGAAAGAGCATAATTCTGTTTGAGTAAAGTTGTAAAGTTTTTGTTTGTTTGTTTGTTTTGTTTTGTTTTTGTTTTTGTTTTTTGTTTGTTTTTTGCTATAGGCAAAAAGAATAGCTAAAACAAGAGTAGCTAAAGTGAGCTAGAAGGGCCCTGAGATTTTTGAATCCCTTGTGGAATGTGGCTGGTGCACCAGCTGTGGGTTTCTCTTCCTTTTCTCATGGTACACTAGGCTTCCATGGGACTCTCTCTCCTTCCCTGACCTCCATGTCCAGCAGAATTTAGTTGCCGAGACAGCTAGCTTTAACAGAAGTTGAACTATAGTCTTTGTATGCTTACTAAAATGTCTGGATTCTATTAATAAAAGTAAAAAGAAGATAAAGATAGTAGAGACAGCTGGCAGCCTCTGTCATGAGTCAAATCCCAGTCCTCCAAAATATTCAGGGAGGGCTGGGTACTTTAAAATTTACTGGAACCAATTAGTACCTACATCTTACTGATCATGAATAATTCTCAGTTTAAGTTCTTTCAAATATCTTTTTTCTAAGGATTTGATTTTTAAGTCAAAATAAGAAATTATATTTAAAGAAAATTAAAGGAAAAAATCAATTGGTTATAAGCAGAAGACACATAGAAATTTTTTTTCTAGCATTGTTGTAGGCCTTATAGTTTAGAGCAGCTAATTCTGTGTCTAATGTTTAACTTGCAGGTTCTTGTAAATCCTAATTCTCCCCACCAAAAGGAGTGGATGTGCAAGTTCTGAGCATCAAGCTCTCTTTTCCCAAACAAGATTATCACTTCTAAGTTAAGATGTTTATTAATTTCCTAGATAATAGCTAGACTTCCTCCAGTATCAGAGAGGGACAATGGCTCCCCCACGTTCTAGCTACATCTATTCTTGCTTAATTGTCCTGTGACTCATACCCATAAATACATATAAAATGTTATGGAAAATGAATAAGATGTGGTTCTCCATGTTGGTGTCCTGCTGTTGTTAGTGTAACACCAAATGCCTTAACCGTAAGGATCAAATATGCTAATCTACCCACATTCCTGAATTACCTCCAATATATATTTTTAATATTAAAATTCATTTTTCCAAAAAATGATCATTCTTTAAGAGGCCTTGCTTGGAAGGTCTTGACATGGATTATTTTGTGTCTCATTGTTCCTGTCTGAACTCTGGTGAGAAGTTTTGGCAGCACAGCATTTCATGTGTCCCCTGCATTTTTATGTGCTGGCTATAAAGCTGTTTAGAGATTTATCTTGATTTTTGGTGGCACTGCCTAGATACTGGAGTAACCTTAAGTTGCAAGAAGTCAAGGAAGTTGAAGAAAGAGCTAATGAAATAAATAAGATACATGTGACAAGGTCCCCAGAAGAGACTCTAGATTTTAGGCTTTGAAGGGACCATTTTCCTGCAATTGTCTTGGTATTGGCTTTTTGTCCTGCTTCTCTATTGGGAAACTTGATGACACCCCAAGATGACCAAACTCCCTTCCCCTTGAACTAGTACAGAGACCTCATTCTGGATGATGATCTTTTGATTGCCACCTTCTACTCAGGAATTTCCCAGCACGCTTGCACCTCTAATCCTAAATCAGTGTGCTGCCTTGCTCAGCATCAGCTTGTATTATAGCTATTGTAATGGCACAATCTTCTTTACTCCATAAAATGTCTAAACCAATGTCAGAAAGATAGACTGTGTAGCATAAGAAAAACGCTTTCATTCGCTAAGCTATTGAAAGATACATACAATGGTAATCCACAACGCTTCTAAAATATTGATGAACATGTGATAGCAACCTTTGCTATATTCTCTCTGAACCTGATTTCAAATGGATTTACCTGATTCCAGCTAATTGCATGAGAATAAAGAACAAGCAAGGCAGTGAGAAAAAAAAAAAAAAAAACTTATCAGTTGTTGTAACCATTGTAAGCCAGGAAATGCAATTTCCTGATTGACAAGAAAGAGCCTGTGTAAATCTAGGTTGTGTATTATATATCCTTGCCAAGGAAATGTGTTTTAGCAATCTAACTGCTGATAGCCTGAGTGTGGTCATAACACAGTGTCACTGTCTTTGAAGGCTCTGTTTGTTGAGGAGTTCAAGGAGCTTTCAGAAAGTTAAACTTGCTTTTACTAGTGTGTGTTCTTAGCAAAAAACAAAAAAACAAAAACAAAAACAAAAAAAAACAGCTGAGCTAGTAGCTGTTCTGTGGGTGCTTTCTTAATCGAGGGTAGTGTGGTTGATGGTTGGAAAAGGATAGACCTAATTCACTACTGAGTTAAGGAAAATCACTGGTCTAGATTCCAAAGGAAAGCTCTCAGAATGGATGAGTTCATCGCCAGCATTGGAGTGTGTGGTGGGGGCCCTCAGCTCTGTTACAGTTGCAAGTTTACTTCTCTAAACCTCATTTCCTGTTTGTTGAAATTGTCTCTACCAGTCTCTGAAGTGTGTCATGAAGATTAAACGGGACAATCACACCGAGATCCCTCATGGAAGGACCCAAGAAAATGCTACTTAGTTACCAAACACACATCTCTAATGGCAGCATTGTCTGGCTGCTGCAGTTGAATTTTTATAACTGGCATAATCAGTTATAAAACAAACATAATTGGCAATTTGAAATGCAAAGCTGCTTTCTTCTAGAGAGAATGTGGAGAATTTTATTTTGGAAAAGTTATGGGAATGTGACTGCCAGCCCTGATCTGATGTATCCAGATTATTATGTCTAAGAAGTCATGAGAATGTCGCTGCTTCACACAAAACATGCCAGGCATCAGAGCATCTCTATTTGGTTGAGGATTGGGACTCTGAAAAACTTCTTTGCTTTCTTAGACAGACTGTAGCATTACATATCCCATACATTAAAAACAGTATTTTTGACAAATTTTTATATATATATATACACACACACACACACACATACACACACATTTGATTATTTACAGCTCACAATGTAGATAATGATGTTTCTGTTTCTAAAAATGACTTTAAACATTTCCTTAGCTGATAAATTCAACTCCATTTACTTCTCACTCTATTTTAATATGTTAGTAATAAACACCGCTCCTTACAGTGACTTCTAAATTTCTAGAAATTTAACCAAGTGCACAGTTGACTTTATCACCATTCCTTGCTTATTTGTTCATCTTGCTGATTTATAATTCATTACTTTTGTTATTTGGTGTCTATTCTTTCATCAAACCTATGTAGCCTTGAGAGAGATTTCATAATGATTGATAACTGTTTTATTTTCATCAATGATATTGCACTACAGATCTCATTCTTTTACCAAGTTCCTCTTTGAATTAACATGTTTTGAACATATATTCTCATTAATAAATAAAGCTACTTTGCTCCCTTTTTTTAACTGACTTATGAAGTACCATGTTGTATACTTCCATATCCTTTTGCTCAGTTTCTTAGTTACTGTAGCAAAAACTTGAGAAAACCAGCTCCTGATAAAAGAAAAGCGTGATTTTGTTTCATGGTTCCAGAGATTTCAGTTCATAGTTGGTGACACCACTTTTGGTCCTGTGACAGCATAGTACATTACATGGCAGGAAGGCTTGAGAGAGAGTTTGTTCACTTGACACAGGAGTCAGAAAGAGAGGAAGGGGAACTAGTGAGGTCTCAATATCTCTCTCAAGGGTGTGCTCCCAATGAACCCAACACTTCTTACTATTTCCCACCTGTTAGTTCCACACATTCCACCTGGGATGAGCTAAGGATTCAGCCCGATACCTGGGCTATTAGGGTGTTTAATATCCAAATCATAGCAGCCCACATTCACCATAACCCAGAAGCAAAAGCAATTTTGTGTGGGTCCTTCTGGAGGTGAGAGCATTTTCAGGGCAGCACCTAGGAGGAGATTAGAAACATAATTATGCCGTACTTCATTAAACTGATTCTCAGTCCAGGCTTACTGGTTTGGTCTTCAACAAAACACACAAGTTCACATTAAAATCCCCTTTCCATTAAAACACCTTTTACTTTCCATTTTGAGTAACTGAGGGGAAAAAGGAAGGTCTGTGTATTTTACAATTCTGTTCAAAAAGAACTGACATATCCCTGACTATATTACTGTAAGCTTTTGTGGTTCCTGGCAATTCATACACATGGTATTAAAATGTCCTCAGAATATAAAACTGTTGATATTGAATCTGAGATAAAATATGCAAAAAAGCACTTTTAAAAATTTATCTTTGAAAATTGCAAACCTTTATATTTATAATTATGTAATAGCAGTACATTTGAAAGAGAATTTTTAAGACAATTGAACCAACTGAAGGATTATATCTCTGCAACTTTGTAAGTAGTTCCAGAAATGGTGTTGTTTTAAGTGAAACCAAACCTTATTAAGAATCCACCAAGAACTTTGTGGGAAAAATGCATGTCCTTTCACTCAGTTATTGCCTACACAATTGATGCTGTTTTGCTTTTGTATGTGGCTATTGTTACCTGAGTAAAATTGTAGTTTGTGTTCATTTGCATTGGAGATTTGGAATCTGAGCTTTCTGGAGGGAATTACCAATGACATCAAAGGAGAGAGTGTGGCTCACATGAAAGCTGGATTGTCAATGTCTTTTCATCTGCATGGTGCAGGACAGATACCTGGCCTTTGTTCTGTGGCCTTGTTAAATTCTTCCTAACACATAGGACCTGTCTCTCTCCACACCATGCATCTAAAAGTACCTTGTTCAAATCAGGTCAGTTCATTCCTAAGCATAAGAAGTGTTTCTAAGGCTTTCTATTTTTAAAATGTTTAAAATTTTTATTTTTTAAAGATTATTAATAGTGTCTTCTATTTAAAAGTATTTCTCACATAAGTTTTGGTCTTTTACTATTCTGGCTCTCCTTTCTCCATGTCACTTGTCCATTGACTATGCTGGCCCATCCTCCAGTATTTCTGCAGTGCCCCACTTCTTTAATTGTCCAACATTTAAAGTATTCAGGGAAAAAGTTTTGGTCATCAGTTCTTTAAAGACCACAGGCTTAAGGGGGCCATTGGGCCCAATACATTTGGCAGTTGTTCTGGTTGGGACATGGTTTTGACTTTGTCTGCACAAGTTCATGTTAGGAAACTTTGTCTGTCGTCTGTCATGAGGTAGTGTTGGAAATAGTGTGGAACCTTTGGGAGATTTTTCTAGTGGGAAGTCATTGGGTCAGTTAGAACATGTCCTTTAAAAGATTTATAGCCATTGTTCTACATGTAGCATTCTGTCTTATAAAGAGAGCTCTTGCTTCTGACATGATCCATTTGCCATAAGCCCTCCCCAGTGTCTCAGCTAATGGGGCTGCCCAATCTTGTTCTTTCAGCCTTTCAAACTAGAGGTAAATAAAGCTATTTATACGTACTTCACAAAGTTATTCAACTTTGGAAATTTTGTTACAGTCATATAAAAACAAACTAATATAATAGTCTTTACACTCATATCTTGGCTTTCCATAACCAATTTCTAAAACAAACTCAATACCTCATCTCCTGTCTTTAGTGGCAATGTCACAGCAAACTGAGTTCTATAATCCAAAATGACAGCCACTTTCTTACAAAAATAACCCCAACTATCTCATGCTTTTCTGTGAGCTGTCTTCAGCAAGGATATGAAACACGGTAATTCAATTGTTTGCCCCAATGCATCTCATTAATAATCATAAGAATCAGAATGTCAGTTGGGACAGAAATAGTCCATCTAAAGGCACTGTAGCTGACCTTTGCTGCTTCTGGGGTTTGTGCTTCATATTCACCTCATAAAAGTTATGTGTAGCCCCAAAGTCACTGTCCTGTTACAATCACTCACAGGCACAGGCAGAAGGAGGACAAGTTTGATTGGCCTCACACACGTCTCCAGATCAGACCAGGCAACACTGACTTATCCTTTCAACTTCCATGTCGTAACTAAATGTTCTTTGGGATTTATTTAGTGGCACAATCTTTGTGTTTTTCTTGGTGATTTCACTGTGTAAAATGGCCTTTACATAGAATTCTAAAGTGCTGTCTAGCGGTCCTAAGCTCAAGAAGACCATGAGCTTCCTTGTGGAGGAAATCACATGTGTTCAATGACCTCTATTAAGTGATAAATTAGAGTACTGCTGACTATGAGCAAATATAGATGCCGATAAATGGAAATGAATAAAAGCAAGGTGGAGCCAGAGAGATGGCTCTGTGGGTAAGACTGTTTGCTTCTCTTCTTAACAACCTGAGTACAATCCCTGGGACCCACATGGTAGATGCAGAGAACCAACTCCTCCCTCAAGATGTCCTCTGACATCTACACATGTGCCATTTTATCTCATGCCCCCAACAAAATAAACAAATAGTAAGTAAATGCTAACTATTAACAGCAAACAAACAGAGCAAGCCTAACTTGGTTTTGTGTTGATCTGTTGACAGAGATGTTGTGAGCAATGTCTTGAAGGAACCTAAGCTTGTGTAGTCAGAAGTTTTCCTGTGTCCCACCCAGCTGGTGGTCAGGACAAATCTCTCTCACTTGTGTCCCCCAAGTGAACACACAGAGGCTTATATTAATTAAAACTGCTTGGCCATTAACTCAGGCTGATTACTGACTGGCTCTTACACTTAAATTAACCTGTAATTCTTATTTATGTTTAGACACATGGCTTGGTAACTTTTCTCAGTTCTGCCTTGACATCATGCTTCCTTTGTGTCTGGCTGGTGACCCCTGAGTCAGCCTTCCTCTTCCCAGAATTCTCCTTGTCTGCTTATCCTGCCTATACTTCCTGCCTGGCTACTGGCCTATCAGCATTTTATTAAACCAGTGTACAAAAGCATTATCCCAGAGCAAGCTTGTATCTCCCAGGAAGAAGGTTTTAATCTTTTCTGATTCATCATCTTAGGGAGCTTTATAGAATGTAACTACTGCAGATAATAAGAATTGATTGTATTCTCTAATGAGGGTGTATGCCAAATACTTCACTAATATGGAAAGAGGGAAATCATTTTGTTCTACTTCTCCCATTAGTAAAAGATATCATTTGAAGCAAGGGAGCAGAAAAATATAGACATAGATCTTTTTATGTTTGTGTCTGTGTATGTGTGTATGTGTATGATGCATGTGTGAGAGCAAGCATGCTCTTGCCACAGTGTGCTAATGGAGGTCAGAAAACAGCTTTCTGGATGTGATTTTCACCTTCCACCTGTTTGAGGTGGGGTCTCTCTTGTTTATACACTGTATGCTGTGTGTTCCAGGCCAGTGGGCCTATGAGCTTCCTGGAAATTTTCTTATTTCTGCTTCTCTTCTCACTGAAAGAATTCTGGGATTATGGGTAAATAATCACCTCATCTAGTTTCTTACTTGATGTTCCCAGGATCTGAATGCAAGTTACCAGTCTTGAGTGACAAACACTTTTACTGACATCTCCCCAACTCCCTACCTTGACTTTTGAAACAGGGTTTCTCATTTGCCCAGAGCTCACCAATTAGAATAATCTGGCTGGCCAGCGAACCTTCTATCTCTGCCTCTCTTAAACTGAGATCAGGATACAAGTATATACTACCACACACCTTTTTAAATATGGGTTCAGGGGGATTGAACTTAACTCATTGCACTTATATGGCAAGCTCTTTACCTACTATTTCTCTAGCCCAGTCACCCCTGTATTAATAGTCAAATGGAGTGCTGACAGTTGAGAAAACAGGTAATGCACTAACAATATGTAACCCATGATAGACCAAGAACTCTAATGGGATGAGCAAGAGAAAAAATAAGGCGGGATGGTTTGGAGAAATATTGAAGAGTTGGAGAAGATATTGAAGTAGATGGTGAGCAAGTGTGGAGGGGGTGCGTGACCCTGTTCCATTACATTTTTGAGCTTTTAAGGGTTAGACTTAATCAAACACATTCTTGTCTCCATGATGATTTGCCTTTCCAGGAGCCCCAGCCATGGAGCAAGCTGAGCATAGACTGAAACTTGTGTCATGGTGCACCAACATCAATGTCTCCTCCTTTGAAGTTGTTCTGTCAGATGCTTGCCATTATAACTACCAAAAACAGTCCTTCAGTTCCAACTGTTCTCCAACCCTAATACATGCTGACCTTTCCAACAATACACCAGGGAGACAGAAGCTTGGGACAGAAGGAGCATCAGAAGAGGGGACATGGGTACATAGGGGCTGAAGCATGGGTGTCTGGATTGTTCTAGACTTCATAGGGAGAGAAAGACCCATTGGATGAGGACAGAGAAGGCACATTTGGGAGAGAATGAAGGAGTGAAGTCAGCCTCCGAAGCCTGGTGGGACAAGAGCTGTTTGGCATATAGATTCTTTGTTTTGTGCTTTCTTTCCTGACCATCACTAGGGACATGAGATCAGGAGCTTCAGACCATCTCAAGCTTTCTGTGGGCCTGGAGGAAAATGAGTTAATTTTATACATGGTCATATTTGCTTGTTAAGAACAGAAGAGTCTCGGCTCTACCTGTGTCTGCCCCTCCCCCACTCTCTTTCAATCCAACTTTTATCCTATTATATGATTTTGACAATGAAAGCATTGGAGTGCGAAACAGGCCTGTGTAAGGGTGCTCTCCTTTCATAGCTGCGGCACTGTACCCTTGAACCTAATGGTTTCTATTAAGTTGAACTTGTGGTGTCTGCACCATCTGAAATAAAGGGCCATTATGATTGTTCAGGTGTGTGAGACTCTTCCTTACAGAGATATAATAACTTTTTCTCATTAATAATTAGCTTTCATACAATGGAATGAATGTGGAGGATAAGATTTTATGTTCTCTGAATTTGAATTCTAACATCGTCGAGGATTAAGGTGGGTAGAATGGCCTTGAAAATAATGTTCACTCTGAGAAGTTACTAAAGGGATGAGGGAACTTTTCTAGATCTGGGCCTGTTACACATTTGTGAATTCCATCAGGAACCTTTGTCCTGGAGAGGCCAGCATTCAGAAAGTGGGGACTTTAGTAAGACTGAGGAACACTTTCTATCAAAGAGATGGGATGCACCAGGGTTAGCCAGGGGGTTCAAACCCCAGGGTGTCTGCAGCTGGGGGGTGGTAGGGTAGTGAAGTGGTGGTGTGGGATGGTGATAGTGGGGTGGTGGTGGTGAAGTGTAGCTGGGGTCGTGGTAGTTGTGGTGGTGGTGGTGTGGGTGGGGACAAAGTAGGAGTGGGGGTGGTGGGAATTGTAGTAGTGGGTGAGGTAAGGGAGGAGTGGGGGGGGGGGGGGGGGGGGGTAGGTGGAGTGAAGGGAGTGTTAATGGTGGGGATGGGGATGAGAACTCAAGCCGCTTTGACCATTCAACTTTCAGTTACTGTCAATGACTTCTAGACCTCCCCCATAAGCTTTCTTGTTTTTCCAACCTGCTCTTTCCTGAGGCTTGATAAGAATGGTTACTCAACATCAGAGCGGTCAAAAGACGGTTGACCCTCAAAGCTTATACACATGCAACCTGGAGGCATCTGCACCTGACAGCTTGATGGGGAAGTGTTTATGAGTGTCTCGTAGCTACTTAACAGTTGGCTAAGGTTTCAAATGGCAGCAGCAGGTGTAAGATCAAGCCCTCTGCAAGCAAGCCAGTAGCAAGTGACACATGGTGTGAGAGGAGTGGACCAGAGCACCAATCATGACTGGTTTAAAAATGGCATGTAACTGGTATGGACACTGATGGACTTCAGTGTCTGGAACTGGGTGTTGTGACCTCCGCCACCATCTCCTTCTCGGCCTGATACCTGATACAAAGGCTCAGCCACCATCCTTTTTCAAGTGCCAACTAATTCCTAGAAAGAATGGACAGCTGTAGGGACTATTTGAATGTGCATATCTGTTTTTCATTTCTCTCCTTTAGGAGAAAAGTTTGTCATACATGACATCAGATAGTGGTGCAAACAACATCACATTGTGTTTCAAGAACCTTGTTGTTATATTTCCCCCTCAGAATTAATGACTCCTTAAAAAGGAGTCTTTTCTCCGAAAGCAATTCACTGAGTTTTCTCTCAATTTGGAATTTTGCCTTCTTGAACAAAAGCTGTTTTCCATATGAATCCACTTGAGATGACACTTTTTCCTAGTTTGCTGCTCTGTTTTTGATGAAGAGCCACTTGATGGGTCCCTAAATAGATTCCCAGTAAGAGAGATTTGTTAGAAAATGTTGCCCGGTACCCACCTCATTTCTCAGCTATATTCAGACTGAACATAGGGCCTTTTGCATTCCCGAGTGCAAGAACTCTCTCACACAGGCTTAGCCCAAGGCCTCCACAGCACTTTCAAATCTGAGTGAAGCCCCAGAAAGATGGGAAACGCCTTATACAAGCCAAATAATTTCTCATGGGAATAGAAATGGTATTTTATTGTAGCTCATGAAATTGTGTCAGGAGTAATCTGGGTTCACCTAATAGATATAATTTATGATGTATGACATACTTGACATTGGCTATTAGTTTATGGCAACCATGACATAATGAACTTTGTGGTGGTAGGATGGCAGTGATGAGAAGAATAATCTACAGTTATTGAGCATATTCTATGCCACATGGTAGATTACATTTTCTAATTGAATAATTGACTTTATTTCCCACAAAGGCCATGGCAGGTGGTTTATGTAATCTCAATATTTCAGGCAGAAGGTTTAGTGAGGTTATATTAGATGCAAGTGACACTATAACTAAACATCAGAGCTGGTTGTTCTACTCCAGAGCTGATTCCTTTCATGGCCTGTCTTGCCCCTGCATATGGTGTAATAGAACAACAATACCATGAGTACTTGGGTCACACTGTCACCCATTACAGTGACAATGGGTATAGAGTCCAGTGGAGAGTCGTGGTTTATCTTCTCAAATCGAACATTGCCTTTGAAGTAATAATGTGCAGAAGTCACCTACAGACCCTGTGAATACTGGGGATTTTGATTCTCATTAGCTCTAGAATAAGATCTAGGATTCTGCAATTTCAACAAGCTTGTAGCTGTAACCCGTTTGCTGGGTTCAGATCAGTGTTTGAAAGTAGAGGACTTTATAGAGTGCATTGTCGCCTAGTCTGCATAGTGTGGTGTTCAGTGCAGGGCAGATACAGGTTAGAGAACTATATTGTTTGAGTGGCAAGGCAATTTTGTTATCTGTACCTTTTAAAGAGCAAGTCATATGGCTCCATCACCGACGATTGGCTAAACAGCCACTCAGTTCCCAAGTGACTGAGCATGAAGGAGACATTGTCACAGCTCTGAGAGAAATGACTTCAACCACTAGCTCCACTGCTCCTCTCCACAGGAGAACTGGAGCTGGTCTTTATTCACGTGGCTGCTGAGGTTTTGTGTTTTGGCTGGTTTTTGGTTTTGTCCTTTTGGCTTTTGTTTGGGGATTCTGTATAGATTTAGGCTAGATGTGCTGTTGTTTCTCTTTCTGCTAAAGGTGGAATGCAGGGATTCCAAATAAATGAGTTTCTTGTAACTTTTGATTCTTGCTTAACAGGTTTTTATTCCGACTCCGATGTTCATTTGTATTCTAATTGATATTTTTAGATACCTGAGCGAAGAATTGTTCAGTAAGTATTCTTTTTATGATAAAATTCATTGAGGTTTCTCTCTGTAGTACTTGGGAAAACCTCTCATTTGCTCAGAAAACTGCCTAGGGATGGGTAAACAAAATGTTAGGTTCCTGTCTTAATGAGTATTCTAGGAAGTATATATAAAATTAAAACCCAATTGCAAGTAGCCTTTCCCTTCTGTGAAATAGCTTTCAGGTCACCCCCTCCATCACTGTGCTTTACTCTGAACACTTTAGTTTCAGGAATTCTGTTCTCCCTCAATTGGCAGTAAGATGATGTGATTGAAAAATTCCTATCTACCACCATATGATTTTAAAAAACAGGCAGTACTTTAAAAAATAAAACAACAGTTTGAATAAGTAAGACACTGAGAAGTTTTCCATTGACTATGAACCATAAGACCTCTGTTGCACCCCACCCCACCCCCACTTCTTGAGCTGCTATTATTTATCAGGGTTATCCTGGCAAAGCAGGAAGGTGGTATCGATGAAACTTGTTGAAAAATGCCATATTTGTTTGCTAAATTTTATAGGAATAGACCCACAGAGACAATACACAGATGACCACTGATCCCACCCCATGCAACAACAAGGCCCACCAGCATGCGTGTGTATATGTTGCTAAGACCATCGTCGCCCATTAGCTTACCTTTCTACTATGCCTCCTTCCAAGGAAATACAACAGGGACAAAGCAGTCACTTTCAGTCCCATTTTTTATCTTCTCACTCCTTACAAGTTGTAAGCTTATATTCTCATGAGTAGGGAGCTGCCCACCTGGAAAGCCTGAAACCTGATGGCAGCTATAGACACATTTCATGATGGTGTTCTCAGAAAGCAAGATAAATGCCTCAGCAATGCTTTAATATTATGTTGCCGGCTGTAGAGGAGCCAAGTCAATAACTTCCATTGTTCCTGTAGCACCATGGGAAGGACTGTTTTTGCTTCTGAAAGGAAACCCACTCACAAAAATTAAAGAACAACAACAAAGATCAAGTATAGTATATAGCCAACAGCTTCACTGTTTTGTGAAAAATAGTAGGTTGTATTATGCTTCAAGAAAACAATTCAAGATAGAAGGCTGAGCAGATAATCACCTGCTGATGCTACTGAGTTCTTTGTGCAAGCATTGTTCAGGGTATAGACATTCTGTTTTCTTCTTCTTGTTGATAATGGTCACCAAGAAAATAGCATCTTTTAAAACTAGTTATGCTTTTCAAAAAATACCTTGATGAATGATCATCTTAATTTGATCCATGCTTAAGTCTCAGGACATGATAAGTCAAAGCCCCAAATCAGAGACTATTTCTAGTCAAAAGCATCCATTTGCACTATTTCCCATGCTTCTCACATTGTCTATGAATGACATTTTAGGGCATTTAAATATGAGTGTGAGCTCTTTGTGTTGCTAGATCTCACCATCTCATCAGCCAACTCAATCAGCAGCATAACCAAAACACAGGGAAGGAGGCAGCAGTCACCTCCACCTCAGTTCCAATTGACTGCACTCCATTGCTTTTCTATTCCTGTTGGTAACTGCTGTATTTTAAATAGTTGCATTCACACTGAATTTTATTTTCCTGGCCATTTAAAAAATTAGCATCATGTAGTTAACATTTTCCTCACTGCCTCATACGCTCCAGAATTCCTGTTTTATCTGGGCATATTTTCAGTGAATACTTTCAATATGCTTTCTTTACTTGCTCATTTCCTATTTATTCAGCTATTGATTGTCTCTAGTATGATAATTATTGAAATGATCACAGTATTGCTGGATCCTAACAGCTCCCTTGGAGGAGCAGTTGAGACAGCCTGATGATGTCAATGACACAGCCACTGGGAGTCAGTTGAAGGCAAACAGCAGACTCAGTTATTCAATAATGGAGGAGGCCTTATATACCCTCCTCCCAGCACCCAAGCTGTGTCCCTATGTGGTGGCATTGTTTGGTCGTCCCTCACTGGCTGGGCATAATCAGGGACTCTTACAGTGACCAGGAACCCTGACAGCACCTGTGGCTAGGTACTCAGGAAGACTCCAGATTGGCTCATAAGGAAGTATATTATGTGTATACCTTGGCAACTAGTTTGAGCCAATTTCCTCAACCCTAGGGGCCTGTCCTACTACAATCACACTATGCATATCTCCCTTATATTATTTTTAAGATAATATTTTACTAGTTCTTTGAGATTTCATCGAGTATTTTGATCATATTCATCTTCTATTTCTCCCATTAACTTTTCCAAGATCCACTTCTACCTCTTCACCCCTCTGTACTTCATGTCCTTTTTTACTTTAATAATGGCCCACCAAGTCCAATTTTTGTTGCTCATGTACTCATGTATGTGGACCCATCCAATGGAATTTGGTAGACATACCAGGGGGCACATCCTTAAAAAACTGGATCTCCCTACCCGAGAAGCCATAAATTTATCATTTAAAAACATTTTACTTTTTTAATTTTAAAATTATTCATTAAAAATACCTTTTGTAAATAACTTAAATAGTTCAAGAGAGTATATGGATAACTGAGTATCATGGTGTGTGCCTATAATCATAGCACTCTGCTGAAGAATTGTCATGAATTTGAGACCAGCCTGGTGGTTCATAATGATACTCTCTATATCTACATCTATATCTATAATATATAGCATATATAATGTATATATAGTATATATGTATATATATATGTGTGTGTGTGTGTATTTAAAAGAAATAAGGAAAAAGTAAAAACAATAACAATAAGATAACTATGTACCTGTAAGTTAGCATTTGAGACCTGACTATAGAGTTGATCTTTTAAAAAGTATTCTAATAAAAATGAAAAGATATACTTTATCTTTTTGATATACAATTATAATTCATTATAATATCTTTATTAATTTGCAATAATATTATTATATTACTGTATCTTATTTTAAATATTGGGAAAAATCAAAGGAGGAAACAGAAGGAATTACTAAATTTTAAGTGTTTACAACAAAGCTTTATCAGACATTAATGCCAACTCTGAAAAGAGAGTTTGAAAGAAACATTGAAATTAGAACCTTCTTTTTATTCATTTTTTCAGCTTTACACTTGATCTTTAGAGAATTCTGAGTGAATTTAGTATGCAAATGTAAACATTAGAATCTCAAACTGTATTCTCATTTCCTTTCATATGCACATTTTACTAGATTTATTATAGTTTTTACATGGTATTTAGATTTGGTTGTATTAAAGATAATTCACATAACTTTTATTTCTGTTAGTTTCCTATTTAAAAATAATCAAATTTTGCTACTATAACTATTTTTGTATTTTTTTTTTTACTTACAATCACTGATAGAATTAGCTGTCAGTCTTTTCTGAAGGGTTCAAGCTTGCATATATTTGAATTTTAAGTACTTAAGGAGTTTTAAAATAATATTTATTGTTTATTTAGTGTGTACGTGTGTCTGTTTGTCTGTCTTTCTGCATGAATTTATATGTTCCATGTGTGTTCAGGTGCTTACAGAGGCCAGAAGAGGGCATAAAATTACTGGAACTGGAATAACAGACCACTGTGAGCCCCCATATGGCTGCTGGAAACTGAATCCAGGGTCTTCCACAAGTGAATGTTTGTAACTGCTTAGCTATCTCTCCCATTCCAGAGGGTTTTTAACTATCGCTGTAAAACCTGAACATTATATTAGTTGGGTATGACACTTATGATAGTTAGTTTTAATTGTCTACTTGACAACATAGAAACATTTGAGAAGAGAGTCTCATTGAAGAGTTATTTAGATCAGGTTGGCCTGTGTGCATGTCTGTGGGATAGTATCTTGATTGTTCTAATGTGGAAAGACCTATTTTCTGTGGTTGGCCTTTGGATTGTATTCACATGAAGAGGGGCAGAGCTCTACGCATGTACACATTTTTCTCTTTGCTCTTGACTATGGATATGTCCAGCAGCTTTAATTCCTTTATTGACTTCCTCTCAATGGTAGACTGAAGTTATAAGGCAGGTCGACCCTTTATTTATTAAAATTTGCTTTTGTCAGGGTATTTTATCACAGCAACAGAAGTGAAGCTAGGATGGTAGCTTGTCTAATGAGGCAATTCTGTCTCTTCTCGGTTGTTGACAGTTACTTTCAGGCAGTTTGAGATCCCGACCTAATTTTTACCTTGTTGATCCTTCTATTTTATATTTAGTCATATGGTAGTTATCCTGCATATGTGTGTATGTATGTCAGATTAATTACCCTCCTTTTAAAATAAGAATATATTGAAAATATCCTAAATGACTGGCAGGAGATGATTATGTAGTTTGTACACATGTATAGAGTGTTATGCAGTCAGAAAGATACCAAGGATACCAAATATACATTATAAAAAGGAGAATTACATAAAACTAAATCATTAAATGTAACAATTTATTCCTATTTATACCATTATTAAAAGCATAAACTTTTTGGAATAATGATGTAAATTTTATATAAATAAACATGTTTACTTGATTATTTGAGGTAATTAAGTTGTATGACCTTAAATTCATTGTAAAATTCTTGCCATCATGGTGGTAGCACATGTCTTTAATTGAAACATTCAGGAGGCAGAGGCAGGCACATCTCTATGAGTCTGAGGCCAGCCTGGTCTCCAAGGCAAGTTCTGGAACTTTTGAAAAGGTATTAAATAGAAGTTAAATCGAGTGCCATGGAACAATGTTTTTGTTGTTTGGCACATACATTGGTCCTATACAGCCTAAAGGGGTAATAATCTGTTTTGTAAGAACATTTTAGGTGACTTCAAAACAGTAAATCCACTACCCAGCATTTTCTCAGAAATTACCTGTTATTAAGTGGCACACAGTTTCTGTATTGGTTGAAAGAAAATGGTCCCCAAAGGCAGTGGCACTCTTAGGAGGTGTGAAATTGTAGGAGTAGGTCTGGCCTTGTTGGAGGAAGTATGTCCCAAGGAGGTGGGTTTAGAGGACTCTTATATGCTCAAGGTACCACTCAGTGTCCCAGTCCACTTCCTGTTGCCTGCATATCAAGCCAGCACTGTGTCTGCCTGCATGCTTCCATGTTCCCTGCCATGATAATAATTGACTCAATCTCTGAAACTGTAAGCTGCTGTCTCAATTACATATTTTCTTTGTAAGAATTGCTGTGGTTATGGTATCTCTTCACAGCAATAGAAACCTTAACTAAGACAGTTTCTTTTTTTTGTAAGGAAGGTGTTATTTTGCTGTTTTAGCAAAACAAGTGGTTTATTTTTGTGGATTTAGGTAAAGAAACCTTGAGGAAATGCTTGAGAAATTAAAGAAAGGGCTTATCTGTGATGAAGGTCAGTCATGGCAGATGGCTTCAGGAATGATGGTCATGCTTTGTTTTATTGAGAACCATTTTATGTTACTTTGTTATTTAAGCCACATGAAAACAAGATAGTAAAAAGCATTGCATTTAAAATAATAACTACATTGATTATACAGGGATTGGAATTTGAGTTAGTTCTCAACATTTTGGAGCTGGTTCCCATGCAGATGTCTTTGTTGTGGTTGTATTTGTTTTGTTTTGTTTTGTTTTGATACTGGGTTTCACTGTGTATCCCTGGCTGTCCTGGAACTCATTCTATAGACCAGGCTGGCCTTGAACTCGCAGAGATGCACCTGCCTCTACATCCTGAGTGCTGGGACTAAAGGTATGCATCACCTGGTTCCGTGAAGGTGTCTTAATGATGATACTTTGGAAGTATCATCCATTTTAACAGCTCTTTCTCCAGCAGGAGATCAAGCCAATGTTCTCTACTCACTCATTTGCCACTCAACTCATCTGTTTCTTCCTGTATTTTTCTAAACTTCATAGGCTTATGAATCAAATGCAAATTATTTATGTTCTGTGAGGAAATACTAAATCTGATCATCTCCTACATTTCTAGCCAGTGCTCATGGTCAACTTGGCTTTAGTCTTGTTCACAATTAGGTGTAGCTCTCATAAAACAAAGTTAGCTCCATGATGACCCACAGATATTTTAAAAATATCTTTAATTCAGGGGAAAGTGGCCAATTGATATTAGGAACACAGAACTCTAGTATTCCAAAGTAAACAATGCACAACATAAAGGATTTGTCTGCCATCTCTATCTCTGGATTTATTCTTTCTTTCTATGAGAAATAAGGAATCTCATATAGAGTGAAGCTAGAATATTAAATAAGAATGAGATTTCATCTATGTCATCAGGAATCTTTGTTTTGTTTTACTCTCTTGAGACAAGGTTTCTCTGTCTAGTGCTGGCTGTCCCAGAACTCGCTTTGTAGACCAGGCTGGCCTCGGACTCACAGAGATCTGCCTGCCTCTGCATCCTGAATATTTTGATTAAAGACGTGTGCCACCACCATGCTGGCAAGAATTTTACAATGAATTTAAGGTCATACAACTTAATTACCTTAAATAATCAAGTAAATATGTTTATTTATATAAAATTTGCATCATTATTCCAAAAAGTTTATGCTTTCAATAATGGTATAAATAGGAATAAATTGTTACATTTAATGATTTAGTTTTATGTCATTCTCCTTTTTATATTCAGTATTTCTGAGACAATTTCATGATGATGGTGGCTCAGTGAGGTGGGGACAATGATATCATGCTCTGGGAGGGATGTAACACCTTAGGAGTCATAGAGTCAAAGATGGAGGCAAAATAAACGTATGTTTCCAGCTTGTTGTATTTTTATACTTTTTAAAAGACAAAGGCCAAAGATTATTCGCTTGCCCTTGCAATAAATATTCAAATAAATATATAGGATTTTACATGATGCCACTTAGTAAAATAAATGCTTAAGATAAAATGATGAAGTACGCTTTTAAAACATCTTGTCTAATGGAGAGCTAAGATTAGAATGAAACAGTTTCTCCAGGTAGCTGATGAGCTGTGTGAGTGCTTCGCCCTTGTTTTCCTGGCACACTGATCATTGATTGTACCCTGTGAACTCTTGTTGCCTCTAATGAGCAGAACATGACGACAGGAACAATGCCAACCCTTCATTCCAAAGACTGTCCCTTTTCCCTCAATGACTACAAAAGGGACAGAAGCAGAAGAATGCTTTTCCTTTGTCCTGGAACTGAACATTGGAGGACATGGTTGGAATGGCTATGGGGTAAGGCTTGGCCAAGGAACAACCATGATGCCTCTGATGCCTGAAGCACGTTACATTTTATAGTTGTGGGGTTGCAGGACCTGCTAATGGCGAGAGGCTCAAGAAGGATCAATTCTCTGTGTCTTAGCAAATTTTGCTGACATCAGGGACACCAAACAGCTGAGCTGTTCACAGAAGAGCATAGACTCTAGAGGTCTCACTGATTCAGTGTTCTCTACGATTCCAGCAGGGGTATGAATGGGGCCATTGACAGGACTTCAGAACACTATTTCTTCTCAGACTCTTCAGGTTTCTTCTTACTCTAATAGACTTGGGAGCCATGTTACTATTTTAAAATACTAAATAAGGATCACATCCATATTCTGAATGAATTCCTTTGCTTGGAAACATCATTTCTTTGGTGTATGTTGGGAGTTATGAGATGATTCCAGCTGTGGCTTATCAAAGAGATAAATATCCATCATATATATGGTCAGTAAACTAAGGTCAGTAAACAAATAAGTTATTGTTTAAATAGGATTGGGAAATTGTGTGTGTGTGTGTGTGTGTGTGTGTGTGTGTGTGTGTGTGTTAATGCAGACATGTACATGCCACTCATGTAGAGGTCAAAGGACAACTTTCAGGAGTTGGTTTTTACCTTCCATTTTGTCTTGAGGCAGGGTTTTTCTTGATTTTAATTTTGTCCATTTCCTTGTATTATCCAGGACAGGTGATTTATCAGCTTGTGTATGATTCCTTTGTTTCTGCTGGTTTCCCCATCTTGCCTTGGAAATGCAAAGATTGCTGTGGGGTGGTGGCGCACACCTTTAATCCTAGCACTCGGGAGGCAGAGCCAGGCAGATCTCTGTGAGTTTGAGGCCAGCCTGGTCTACAGAGCGAGATCCAGGACAGGCATCAAACCTACACAGAGAAACCCTGTCTTGGAAAAACAAAAACAAAACAAAATGAAAGAAATGCAGGGATTACAGATTACATTGTCACACTGTTTGTTTGTTGTTGATGAGGTGGATTTGTTGTTGTTGTTGTTTGTTTTTGTTTAATATGGGCTCCTGTGATTTGAACTCAGGTCATCAGGTTTGCACAGCAAACACTTTTTCCTAATGAGCCATCTTCCCGGTTCTTACAAAATTTTTTAAAGCATGAGGTCTTCTGGGAGAAAAAATAATTAATGTTTCTGATGCTTCTAGGAACTATTTATGTAATTGGGCTGATGAATATGATAGCCATGAAGCACATGTTGCTATTCAAATTCAGATTCAATTCTGTAGTTACACTAGACACAGGCCTTATTCAAGAAAGCTACATTGTCTGGTTGTGGTGACACTGGGTGGCACAGATTTAGAATATCCCAGAAATTTTATAGGAAGGCACCACATGCCAATAGTTTATTATATTTAGACTATATATATATAGTCTAAATATATATATATAATAGTTTATCAATGTATTTTAAAAAATTATGCATCCCTTTTCTCCCTGTTTATGTTTTTATTATCACAGTAAATAATAAATAAGATGGTTTAAACTATAATAGGACTAGTGGGCAGCAGACTCGTATAGAAGTCCTCTTTCCCCTCTCTGCCCTTCTTGTGTTATTTTTTGTAATGCCCCCGACAGAGCTGGCTGCTCCCACCATCCTAAATGACACACTGCTCTTCCAGACCTATCGGTTTCATATGGTGTTTGGAGTTCCCCCAAGGAAGAACACCACATATTTAGTGCTCTCGTAACATCCTTACCCCAAATGGTTCCCCAACCTGACAGATCCATTTTAAAACTCTTACTTCCATATAGAGCAACTCATCATTCCTGCACAAGACCATTTCCTATGCTCTGCTTATGAGAGGCCTGCCCCCTCCCTTCTCCCCTCCTTTCAGTGTGTTCTCAATCAGTCCATCACTTCATTATTCTAAACAATCTATAACTGTGAAACACTTACACTCGAGCATGCACATGCAAAATTTAACCCAATTCCTCTATAGTTCAAATTTTAAACTAAAGCCAAGAGACAATAGTTGCAACTCTCTGCGAATATGGGTATTAATTACAGAACCAATTCTGTGAATGCCTTTAAGTGACAGGCACATGTTCCTCTGGTACCGATCTGCTCCTACTAATGGAGAATATGATTAACATAAGTTTTCAGGAGCATCTGGCTTCTTTGCCACACAGTATGCTATTCTAGCAAAACTATGACTTTGGAACTTTTGTTTGCTGATTATATGATCCGTAACTTGAATATTCTATTATATTTGTGTATATATATATATATATATATATATATATATATATATATATATATATATATATATATATATATTTGTATATATGTAATATTTAATTACAAAATAACAAGTTCTTGTCATTTCTTTCTTTTGTTCCTGAGTGTGTTTTCTTTAATTTAAAAATTAACTCCATGTCTTCTTCCTCTTTGGGTTTTTTTTTTCATTTCTTTGTCCCCATTCTCTTGAAATGTTCTCAGAAACAATTTGTTAAGGTGTAATATTTCTGAATATGTATATATGTATATACTTGTATATATATATGGTAATTTTTGCACCTCATACTTGATGTGATAGTAAAAGGGTAAATCTACGTGTACATAATTTTTATAAGAATTAATACTTTCGTCTTTTCTTCCATTTGATTTTATATTGGCTCTCTAATTCCAGAACTCTTAAAGCTTTCTGCCCCTATAGCTAAGGTGATACTCAACATAAATTACTTTCTCATGTGGTAAATCTAGTCCTGTGGTAGTCTTCTTGGCTACTGATGCAGATCTCCTGAAGAAGACAGACTGGAAGATGATGTCTTTAGTGTCCTATTGTGCTAAAACTCACTTATCAAGTCCATACTGGATCCTGGAGACAGGAGGAACCTATGAAGTTCTAAAGTCAGGAGGATCTCCCTAGAGTCCTCAGAAATGACTTACTACCCTGGGTGTTTCCTAGATGTCTCCATTGTCTCCACATACAAAATTCCTTGAAAATGTGTGGCACACAAAATAGTTCAGCTTCTGCAAGACAAGAAGGATGAACTCTCCTCAAATTTACTATGAGGAAAATGTGTCTGTCTTCTGAAAAAGATGGCACTGATAAATGAATTTGTGAGTGATGGATTTTTAACAATCTGTTCATTATATAATCAGAGGAAGGGTGTTTAAGACAGGAGCAGGTTGTCTGGTCTATTCCATGATTTCAGTCAAGACTGTCCCAAAGCATTTTTTGCAAGCTGTCTTTTGGATATACCCGGGCTTCTAAGTGAAAGGAAGCAAATGGTTTCTTTTGCTAGGTCATTTCATTTAGCCTGAACATTCCTCTTTTATATCCTTTAGAATTCTGTGAAAGGCAATGAATAATAAAAATCTAGGCAAATGGAACTTTTCCAAATTATATGCATTGAAAAATTCACAGTTGGCCAGAGAAAATGAGTGTTTAATATTTTGTTGCAGGGAATAATTTAAAATGAAAAAGTCAAATTCAGTTTTGGTTCACGTGAGAAGAGGATGCAAAGGAGAACAATGTGGGGAAAAATGATAATTTCAGTGAGAAAAAGAGGAAAAAGGAAAGTCAGAATGCTAAGTTAGAGTGTGCAGAAGTAAATGTAGAATGGTGAGCATACTGTTACACATTCTGAGAAAAGTCTGTTATTTCATGTATATATCCATGTATATAGGTGGTGAATATGACCTACAGTCAGGTGTGATATAGAGACGGGCAATGGAGGCATTTACTTCTCAGACTAATGGTGATTGTCAGGACTTTACACTGAGCCCCAAGTTTTTCAGAATATTTATTTTAATTCTACCACAGGCTTGTTAGTGGGTCAGGGCAGGATACAATTATAACTTTTGAAAGGAGGTTAATTGATTAGCCTAAGGTTAAATAGCTTGTCAATGAAGACTCATATTAGAATTCTGATTATTTTGAAAGTAATTCATGATGTTATTGTTGCTATCCCAACCCTAACCCAGTGGGAAGAGAACAGAAAAGAAACAAATGAAGTTAAATGAGATAAGAACAGTTTCGTGCTCAGCTTTGTCTCAGCGACAACACAATGAATGAATGAGCGGAAGTAGGATTGGCTTCTACAGTTGGAGGAAGCACACAAGGCGAGGATTTATGCAGAGTGCCCAGGTGAGCTTAGAGTATGCTCATTAGCCTATATGTGTTCTGCAGTTACAGGCTCTACCCATTCTCAGATCTTCTGCCTAGAATGCGTTAGTGGCTTGTGTTGTTGGAGGACTTGGTGTTTTTAATACAGTATTTCCATACTGCTGTGCCTTTTAATCACTAATGTAGAAACATGAGAGTGACACTGAGTAGACACACTGTGATACAGATGGAAAAGGTTTATAATTTTCACCTGGGAACAATTTCTTAAACGAAATACAAAAATCACGTGAGTCATTTAGTAGAATAGCATTTTGAAACTACTGTGCAATCAAGAGACAGTTTTTAAGAATGACAATTGATTTAGAAAACATTCTTGTGATGAGTGTAAATGACCACATGAAGAACGTCATAGACATTTAACAACAGGTTAAATCTGCGAGACTACAGTCACTTGAAAACACCCTGTTCTCTACTCATAAAATGAAAAGCATCTCCTAAGAAAGACCTGATGTTTCTTCATCGCATTCCTCTTCCTTGAGTATCACTTCCGCCTTTCTTACCCATTTAAAAAAAAATAGGAAAAATAGTTGAATGGGAGACCAACTTTAGCCATTGTTTTCAACCTGACCATTGAGTGCATGGGGTTGCCTGTGGGGGCTCCAAGTAGCACTCACCATCTGGCAATTGCTTCCATCAGAAATGCTATATGAAGAAAACACATCCATGGATGTGCACCTGGTTGCTCTTCCTCATTGCTGAGAATATGCCATTGGAATCACCTCATCTTCCATTATAAGTCTGAATGCCATCTCCCACTCTGGGTTTGCATAGGCATAAATCCTGCTCTTTTCTTCATTACTGACTACACTGAAGTACCTAAGGTGCCAGGCAAATGAGTGTTTCATTTTACATTTCTGTCCAAAACTTTAGGTCAGTTCTCGAACAAGGTTCTCAAGTAGTTTTTACATAGCTTTCAGAAGACATTTACATACTAAACATAAAAATGATTAAAAAAAAAAATGGCCTTGAGCCAAACAAACTACTTTGCAGAGAGGCAGAATGGCCAGGGGTAACTTCATGGGCTCTCTGCTTAGGCTGTTCAGCTTAGCCTCTAACAAACTGTGACACTTTCCACGAGTTGCTTAATCACTTCAACCCTCAATTACCTCAGCTATAAAATGGGGATTATAATAGTAACTCCCTCAATGAGTTGTTGTGGGAATTAAATGGGTTGTAAAGCGTTTAGTAGTGGTCTAGGCACATGTTATACATTCAGTAAATGTTAATTATTATTTGTTTGAAGGTTTAAGGAATCTTAGCAGAGCATGGTATGGCATTGACTGTATTCATGCTCTCAGTCCCTGGAGCTCGGTCACACATTCCAGCTCGAATACTGACAAATGAACAAGGAACACTTTGATACATCAGGGGGGATGCATGCCCCTAACAGATGACGTCTCACAATTAAAACAGCACATCTCATGCAAATCTCTTCCTTCAAAAAAAAAAGGTGCAGAAGCCTAATCATTTTGATGATTTTTTAATAGCAATGTGAAGTTCTGCATTTATCGCCTGATGGAACTCCTGAAATGCATTGTGTGACTCCAGAGGAGACCAGGCTGCTGAATAGGACACTATAAACCTGATCTCAACAGATTGAAAACAAGATGTGACAAGCAGTTTGACACTGGCCCTCCACTAATTTCCGCTCCTTGCAAAGAGGCACATCTGAATGGAAATAGCTCTGCAGAATGGATCACTATGGCTGAGGCCATGTCAGTCTACACATAAAACTGCAGTAAAGGGGAAAATAAGCAGCCTTTGATTTCCTGGTAGCAGCCCCCCCCCCCCAACCCCCAAGTCTGGGGAAAATGGCCAATATGGGGCATCAGCTGCTCTCTGCTGGAATTTCTTTGTGGAGGGCATAAGGAGTGGGAGAAGGCTACCAAAAGAAGCTGGAAGATATAAAAGGAAACACACACACACACACACACACACACACACACACACACACACACACCCCGGGATAGGAGAGGTGGTGACGACTACTAAGCTTTACTTCATTCTTTAAACTAAGCATGCTTCTTTTGCAGAAAATGGAGGAGGTGGGAGGGGAGCTTCAACAAACCCGACCTTTATTTATGCAACACGTTGGGAACACTTCCAATGGGAATTTCTCATGCTCTTTCCCACTCTCGGAATTCTGTTGGTGGTGAGACCTTGTTTTCTTTAAACTCCTCTGATCTAATAAGTATTTGCCTCAAAACTGGAACAAATACCCAGTGTGATTGCAAGTCCTCATTTACATAATTGCATTATGACAGCAATTTGGGGAGGATAATAAATGGAGATTATTGTGATGGTTGTTGGCAATGATTTACAAAACACTCCCAGATTTCCTTCTGAGTACCTCTGTGACAGTTCTGCTGAGGAAATGAGACTTATAATCCCTTTCAAGTTTGGGGAGTAGGCAATCGCTCTTTGTTGCTCACTGGGACACTGCTAGCAGTGTGTCTCATGGTGGAATCAAGTATTCACAAGGCCATCCAGAAAAGCATGGAGCACTAAGTTTTAGGTTTGGCAGGGTTACTCCTCCATGAATGTTAGCTACAAATACTGCTGTAGAGAGAGACTGACCAGGATGAAAACATTCTTTTTTTCTCTTTCCCAGAATAACATTAGTTATTGGCCTAAAGAGTTGTTGGAAAATATGAAATTTTAAGAGGTTGTGATTATAAAGTGTAAATGCCAAGCCATTAACTACAATAGATGCTTTTTAAACAGCTATCTGATAAAAAGCATACCTCAGCCCTGTGGGCTTTTCTTCCCTCTCTGCATTTCTATTTGTACTTAAAATACTTGACTAGTGAGGGGAAGGACATTGCCTATAGTTTTAACATTGCTTGCTTCTAGCATAAAAAAATGGCTTAAGCAGTTTAATGAAGATAGTATAAATCCTTTTATTTGTTTTGTTGTTGTTTAAAGATTACTTTTGTTTTATGTATTAAGTGTTTTGTCTGCATGTATTTGCTTCACATGTGTGTCTGGTGCCTAGAGAAGCCAGAGGAAGACATTGAATCTCCAGGAACTAGAATTATAGACAACTGTGATCTGCCATATAGGTGCTGGGAACTGAACCTGAGTCCTCTGCAAGAGCAGCCAAAACTATTAACTGTGGGGCCATCTCACTACCCACAATTCTTTTATTTGTACCTCACTGGTAACCGATTTTATTTTTACTGAAAAGGAATAGAATAAAATTTGTATTTAAAGTATAAAAACAGAAAAGAAGAAACAAAACAAAAGTAAAATAAAATATAAAAACAGCCTGCTAAGTACCACATCAATGTAAATAGACTTCAAAGAGTAGAGACACAATGGACCATGTTTTAGGGCTCAGAAATAATTAGCTATCTTGGTTAGTGTTTTATCACTGTTTTGAGATACCATGACATGGCAACTTTTGTAAGGGAAGGCATTTAATTGGAGCTGGCTTACAGTTTCAGAGGTTTAGTCTATTGTCATCATGCTGGAGAGCATGATAACATGCAGGTAGACATGGTACTGGAGAAGTAGCTGAGAATTCTATATTTTGATCTGCAAGCAGCAGAAAGAGAGAGACACTGGGCCTGGCTTGGGCTTTTGAAAACCTCAAAACCCAACCCCAATGACACAGTTTCTCCAGCAAGGCCACACCTACTCAAACAGGGCCACATCTCCATCTCCCAATCAATTCTTTAAAATAGTGCCACTCCCAGATGACGAAGTATTCAGATATATGAACCTATGGGGACCATTCTTATTCAAACACCACATTGGCTTTTGACATCTTACATGCCAATGATGGACTATTTTCTTCGCAAAATAAGCTTTACCTCTGACAGCCGGTTTCATCGTATATTTAGAAGTAGTAAGGCCACTTATCTTTTAAAACTTTATAATTTCAATGTTCCTCAAGATTATGCTTGCTTTCTTAATAATTTATGTAAATAATTGAGAAGTATCTCTAGAAATAATTTTTAAAAATTTTATTATTATTATTATTATATTTGTGTTTTAATTTTACATATCAGCCATGGGTTCCCCCGTCCTCCCCACTCCCGCACCCACCCCTACCTTCTCCCCATCCCCTCCTCTCCATTCTCATCTCCTCCAGGACCAAGACACCCCTGAGGATTCAATTCAACCTGGTGGATTCAGTCCAGGCAGGTCCAGTCCCCTCCTTCCAGGCTGAGCAAAGTGTCCCTGTGCAAGCCCAAGGTTCCAAACAGCCAGCTCATGCACTAAGGACAGGTCCCGGTCCCACAGCCTGGATGCCTCCCAAGCAGTTCAAGCTATTCAATTGTTTCACTTATGCAGAGGGCCTGATCCAGCCACTTTTACATGCTTCCTTCTTTCTCTCCAGTGATTACATGCTTCTTTGATCAATTTTCTGACCTAGTCCTTACTGTCTTTGGACCATGACATGGCTGCAAGAGTCCAGGTGTGTGGACTTTTCTTTTCTCACTACTTCTGCAGGGCCCGAGCTAGGTTGACTGCTCTTAGTGATGCAGGTAAAACTTACCTTACGTGGTATAAACCAACGCAGCCAATTTCATTTTAAACAAATAAAGTCTGTTTTTATCTTTCTCAAAACAAGCAATTTCTTTGCTTTCATTCCAAAAGCATTTACAGCATTCCCAAAAGGAAATTTCTGGTGAATAAAATGAAAATCTGCGATGAAGCCTGCTAAGGACTCCCATATTCAGAAGTTGGATATCCACAGCAGAACAGCTTCACAGGTGTTATGGAATCTTAGAAAACATGGGTTTTAGTTGATAAGCAGAAACTATGAGCAAATTATACTCCAGCGCAAACAAAATCAAAATTATCATTTTTGTAGTCCCTGAATCAGCATACTGGGAATAAGTTTTTTTTTTTTCTTTTTAAGTCTAATTACTTGCATTCTTGGGCTTAAGATCCTCCATGTTTAAAATTAATGTACAATGTTAGTCTGTGGGACATAAAATGAGCTTAGAAATCCATATTTTAAGATGTTCAAGAACCCTTAGGTTGCATAGAGTAGAGTTGTGTGGTATGTCTTTAACATGTACTTGACAAAACTGAACAAATCCTCAGGCATATCACAGGGAAAATTGAGCCAGCATCTTCAATAGTCATCAGAAGCAAACCAGCAATGTATCTACTCCAGAATTAATGACATATTCCAAAGCTATATATTTTTATTTGCCAGTTCTCTTAGGAATAACCACAAATTTGCATCTTAGCCATCTTAAAAATTTATTTCTTATGGTGCCTCTAGGATGTCATGTATGGTTATTTTCAGTCTATCTGAAAGTAGAACACCTTTGTGCATGTAGGACTCTTGGGCATGGATTCCGTCTCATGATCTTCATATCAAGTATAATTTCTTTATCTTCATTGTTTATGGGAATTTGCTTGGATACAAAGATAAGCCGACAGCTATTTTGTGAATTCAGGTGGTTATAATATCATTCCACTCTCTTCTGACTCTCACTGTTTCTGTAGAGAAATAAGCCATTTCCTTATTATAAGAACGCCTGTGCTTTTTCTAGTTATTGGTAATGTAAAGATGGACTTAGTCATGCTGCTAGAAGTTACTCTAGGATCCACCTAGCTGTTTAGTTATAGGACTTCCTGAATATGTGAAAGTATGTCTTTGTACTAGTTTCAGAGGGGTGTTCTCAGCAGATTACCTTCCAAAAGATCATTTCTTCTACATTCTTTAACATTTTTCTAGGAGTTACATTTTTTAACATTTTAAATGTTGCCAATGTCTTCGTCATGCATCTTAATTGCTTAAGAAATGTTCATAATTTTAAATCTTCAATCTTTATTCTGAATAGTACATTCTGACAAACTTCCAATTTCCTGATACTCCCTTCAACCATATCTAGTCCACTGCTGAACTAAATTTATTATGCTTTCAAAAGCTGATTTCCAAAGGCTTTAAACTTCTCCCTTTTTATTTAATTTTATATTTTGAAAAAGTCTATATGAGCACTATATCTATATTTCTCCCACCCCTTACCCCCTCAACTTCTCTCATGCTTCCCCTACCCAAAAGAAAGAAGTCAATTATCTTGAGGTGTGTTGCTTGCAAGTACCTGTATAATTTCATGCCTCAGAGGAAAAAAATATGTTATTCTTATTTAAAAAATAAAATTTAGTAATCCTTTGTCCTTGATGGAACTTGACAGAGATGTCTTTCTCCCTGGCCATTTATAGTTATGGTTCTGAAAACTGCTGTCCAGCTTGCTGTGGTATCTCAGAACCAGGAGGAAAGGTAACCTTGAAATAATGGTGTATGCCTTTGGCTGGAATCCTACCCTATAGCTGGCCAGTTATTCTTTGCAATGTTGCTAGCTCTCTGAAATACACACACACACACACACACACACACACACACACACACACACATATACTTTTTTCTTAGGGAGTTGTGAATAGAAAATGTTCCAAAGAAACTAAGTCTTATTTTAATATCAGAGACTTTTGTTTTGTCTGGCTATCAGAACATAGTCCATGAATGAAGCTGTGTGAGGAGATTTCTGAGATCTTGTGAGAAAACTCCAAGTAAGCAAGACAAGAGTCTTATAACTTCTGTTCTTCCATAACATGGGTTGTTCTTGGAATGTGCTTTCTTGCCCCTCAAAGGTGGAGCAGATAGGAGTGAGTTTACTTCATATTATTCATTACAACTGGTTTTTATTTATTTATATGCCTCTCTGGAAAAATCAAGTGTTTGTCATTGCAGCTTGTCCTTGTAAGGCCCCTTTGTGAGTCACATATCAGATATCCTCCATATCATATATTTATAATGTGATTCATAGCAGTAGCAAAATTAGATTATGAAGTAGCAGTGAAATAAATTTACAATGTGAAGTTGCCACAACAAGAGGAACTGTACTAAAAGGTATCAACATTAGGAAGGTTGAGAACCACCACTCTAAATAAAGTTGGCTATTGCCTGAAACTTTAGTTTGCTTCATTTTTAGCTCCTACTCTCCTAGGTCATACTGCCAACTAGAGTGGCATGCATCTGGCCTTTCTGTATTTTATAAAACACAGTATTATGATTAATTATGTTTTATTATTCATTTTAATATATTGTTGCTTATATGTTACTAAAACTTTTTTATTTTAATAGTAATCATTATACTTCAATTTGAATAACTATACTAGAGATTTTACTAATGGAAGTACAAAATACTATTATTGACAATATTTATCAAAACATAGAAAGTACAAACAATCCAATTATCGATCTATAATCAGATAGATAAATAAATGATCTATTTCTATAATAGAATATTATAAACCAATCAAAACAACATCACTAACATATCACACTTCAAAAAATAATCTTAAAATATGAGTAGATAATTGATTCAGTGGGTAAAGGGGCTTGTCATCAAAACTGATCAACTTAGTTCATTCCTGGGACCCACACGATGCAATGAAAGAACAATCTCCTGAAAGACAGACACACTATGGAATGTATGTGTCCAATTGTGTGTGTGTGTGTATACACATGCACACTCACACACATTCATACACATTCACATACATATGCTCACATACCTACATGCACATACACAGAAACACATGCACACACATGCTCACATATGGAGAAGCATGCACATACACACACATGCTCATTCACACGCTGAATAAATAAGCAAATATAATAAAATGTTAGTCTTAAAATTGTTGAACTAAAAAAAATGTTATGAGAGAAGGCATAGAATATGTTTCCATTAACATCAATGACAAAAAAAAAGACTAACCTGGATAATGAATTATATAAGATAATTTGAGTGCCCAAGGAAGAAATTTAACTCTAGGTGCATGCATTCAGACAAACAAAGTGTGATGCTACAGGTACCCATTTACGATGCAAATTGCGCTCAAATTCTTGCAGGGTCCACTCTTTTAGAGACAGATACAACATGAGACCCCAAAAGTTGTCATGAGACATCATCACATTTCCACAAAAGTCATAATTATCACCTCAGTAGTCTCAGTGCTCTGGTGCTCAGTGCTCTCTGCCACCATATTGTTATTATGGGATAATTTAGAAAACATAAGGGAACTATAAAGTGCTATCTTTGAACAGGACAATACAACCTATGCAAGAATGCTCTGTCAATGTTATGGCCTCATTTGTTATCCCTCAAAAAGTCAACTAGGGTTTAATTTGTGTAGTAAAGTCCCTCAAAACTAGCATTAAACAGTCTGTCCTTTCATTTGACAATATATAAGTATCTACAAAATGTCTCATTGTATTATGAACTCAGTTATGAACCTCATTACAAAATAATTAGGAATAGGTTTCATTGTAAAAATTACATCTCTTCCCCACACTTGAAATTATATTTTCATGAACTCAGTCCAGTGCACTTGCCACCCAAATTGTAGTTAATTTGCTAGCAGGAACTGAAGTCAGGAGCACATCCATCTCCTCCATATTAGTGATCAATCACTGCCAGTAGTTTTCATTAATTCTTCTCAGACATCTGAGACTGTGATATTATTATTAGTTATTTTACAATAGTTCTGGAGAATGGATATGGTAAAGGTATGCCTGAAATACTATGTAATTAATGTCATCGGTACCAAAGTTAAACTTTATTAAGTTTCAGGAGGCTTGAGCCATCACACATATTTTGAAAATTTAAGTTGAGTTCATAAATGAACCATGAATAAAGTTAAATAAACAGGATCACCAAAATGGCTCCCCAGGTAGAGGCACTTGCAAGTTATCCCCTCAGATACAGTTAATATATGCACGTTTATTTCAAGTTTGTATTTCTGAATTTAGAATGTCCTGCACATGTTAATTACACTATTTGTGTGTGTGTGTGTATGTGTGTGTGTGTGTGTGTGTGTGTGTGTGTGTGTGTTTTATTACTATGAATGAATACAACCAAACCAACATCTGAAAGGGCTAAGGCAGATCAAGTACGAGGTAAACACCTTGATGTCATAGGTGCAAAAGTTAATTGGAAATCAAGACACAGACTTGATGTCATTGCCTCAGAGCAACTAAACAAAAAATCAACTGCCCACAAATGTCAGCAGTGTCACGCTCATTCTGTGCTGCAAGCTTCACAGTACAGAGTAACCTGGGGCTCTGATGGGGTCCTTAGGGGATGCATGGAAAATAATTCTCAGGAGTAACAAAAACCCAACATCCCACATTGTGATGGGTTTTCCACATTTTGGCAAATTATCACTGTGGAATACGAGTCTTTGGTGGAATTATGGTCGTCATGTCCTTGTCCACATGGTTCTCTTTAGCAGTAATGTCAGGAATCATGAGAATTTGCATAATCTAAGGTTTCTGTGCTTTTTGATTTATTCAAGAATCCATACGTTTTTTTAAATTATTACTTTATTCATTTATTTGCTTCTCTCTGTGTGTGCATTTATATGTGCATGCACGTGACATAGCAGAGGTGTGGAAGGAAGAGGTCCTTATGGGACTATCAGAGCCGTTCCACCCTTCCACCGTGTGGGTCCTATGCAGCAACCTCAGGTTGTCAGGCTTTGTAGCAAGTGTCTTTATCTGCAGATCTGTGGTGATGCAGAGGAAAGGAGAAAGACAAACTCTTGGGGTCCTTCACCCATGACTGGGCTACTGTTTTGTCAGAAGTTTTGATCTCTCCTGTTCTAATCTAGCTAAGTGAAATCTAGTCCCAGAGAGTCCAGTCTAAGAAGGAGATTGAAAGAAGTCTAACCTAGAAGCTCCCAAAACAAAGGCTCGCCCCTCAAGCACCTTTACCCTCTGAGACCCCTTGCTGGTCCCATAATTGTTTTATTCAGTATTTTTTGCCATTGATAGGGGAATGCTTTCCTCTTCAGAACCTGTATTGTCTCTCTAGTTAATAATCTGCTTATTATCCTCATTCTTTATTTATATTTTCTAAGACTAAATCCATAATTTAGTTGTAAATTTGTATGACATTTTAACCTGTCTTACACAACTCCTCCACACGTTATTCAGTTTGAAGCCATTGTTATGTAGATATCTGTTTAACATGATCGAGGATGAATATTTTCTATAAAGGCTTACAAAGTCTTTGCCACAGGCTGCTGAGCTCTGCCTTTGTAATGAGAAAGCAGCAAAAGATGATATATAAACAAAAGGTTGGGTTCTAATAAAACTTTATTTAAAATTAAGGAAGTTAGCTGACAAGAGCTGAAGTTTGCCCACTTCTATTTTAAACAATGTCTGGATGGGTGCATCATTAATAACCAAAAAAGTTCCTTAATTCTGAAAAACAATAATATCAAATGTACATTATTGGTACTTAAAATTAAATTCCAGAGAATATAAAATGGAATGGAATCATATGAAGACTCTAGAATTTTCTATACTACTAGCCTCAAAACTCAAGCAGGTCTATTTTGTTTTAGAGCCATTTGGAGTAAATCAAGGAAAACTAGAAATGGAGCCAACCCTCACCTCTGGATGTAGACCTAGGTCCATTTCTGAAGATCAAGAATACATTCTTCTAGGATCATAAAACAACAGCAAAATATCAGGATAAAAGTGGCAGAGAATGTCAAACTGAAGAATTAGAGGAGAAATTATTTTTAAAAATTATTGTGTTCATTTGTGACACATTCTTTTTACAATTGCTCTTGAAGAAAGCCAAAATATGCTAAATATGTGAAGAAACTAGCTGTAGAAAAATTCCGGAACAGTCTATGCCATCCATGGTGAATACAATAGTTAATTATCCCCATATGTTGCATGCTTTCAAGAATGTCCTCTTCAAGGACTCCAAAACTCTTCATTATTTTCTCTTCATAACTGTCACAGTTAGGACATATTTAGGTTTTCTTATTTTCCAGGTTGGTGTAAGTGGACTAGAAACCTTATCCCTTGAAACCTAGGGATGGTACAGCAAAGAGCCAGCAAGCTCTAGTTAAACATTAAGGACACAATGGCCTATGTATCATTTTCAGTGAAGAAAAACTGGTTGTGTTTCATCAGTTTAGATAAACTATTCTCTCCTAAGGTAGATTTTTCTGGATTGTGATTGTTTTTAAAATCTTCCTTGGACATTCACTGGGTCTTGGTTTAGGATGTCCCCAAAGATGACAAAATCTTTGCATGCACTAGTCATTTAAGTAAATGGATGAAGTGGTGTTTGCTTAGGACACATGTGTGCTCTTCCACATACTTTACACAGTAAATGTTCTCTCTCTCTCTCTCTCTCTCTCTCTCTCTCTCTCTCTCTCTCTCTTTTCTTTAATGAAGAAAGGTCTGTCTGTGTTTCCAAGGCTCATCTCCTACTCCTGTGTTCACACAACAAGCAGTTCTTCCTAAGTGCTAGTACTATGGGTGTGTATTAATGTGCACAGACTCCTCTGTAAGTGCAATACTGTCTAAATTACTTATAATACCCAATATAATGCAAATGCCATGAAATAATTATTATATTATATTGCCAAAGAATAATAAGAAAAAAAAAACAGTTTGTGTGTCTTCATTACAGATTCACCTTTTCCCTATGAATCTGTCTTTGAAGTCATATGAGGAATCAGGTGATAATTTTGCCTATGTGTGTATGAGGGGGATTAAAAGTGAGAGTTTGAGGTGCTTTTGCTCTCATAGATGGTTTTAGTTTAGTAGAGATGTGTACTGAAAGCTAAAGACAAACCTAGAGAAAATCCAGAGACAAGGAGGACAGGTCCTTTGTAAAGGAAATTAGGCCAAAGATATAAAACTGAGTATTTATATTATACACGTTTCAGATTTAAAAGGGTGATGACTTCAAATCATAAGAGCATAGGAAGTTTCTCTGTGTGTACAAACCTGATACTTGAACAAAAATTGGGGGTCCCCAGATTTTCCTGCTAGGCCTGCCCTTTTGTCCAGTTGCCATCTCCTAATTCAGCAGTCTGGTAGGTGCATAGATTTCAAACATGCCTTACAATCCAGATTCCCAGAGATGGAGCCATGGCTTTGCTAAGTGCACTTTTACATAACGTAACTTCTTCCATACCTTTACTATTATGATACTAGTTTAGCCATGAGAATCACTAAACATTTGGTTGATTACTAACTATAATTAGGATGGGGTTTAAGTTTGCAGCATAATTAATGCATCTGTCAATGTTTCCTTCTGCTTGAAAAAAATGTTTTCAACCATAATCATGAAATAAATCAATAATTATAATTTCAGTTCATTTTTAAATACTGTAGCAATCAACAGATTTTATAATAAGTGTCACCTTCCCAGATAGTTTAAAATTTCAGTAAAATATTTAACACATGAATTAAAATTTTACACCTCAAACAAAAATCCCACACTTCATATAGTTCACCATTTTAAAGACAAGAACCCTAGGTGTCTTCAGAGAATCACAGACTAGATTCAATGGAGCTCAAGGTCAGGGTTTTCATCTTTGATGATAATAAAGTTTGCTTAGAATCAGCTGCTGGAAGTTGGAACTGTGGGGTTCCACAATGTTTTGAAGTACTAACTGTGCCAATGCCAGGTGGACCAACTTTGATTTGTTACAAAGTCCCCCCCCCCCCCAGCACACTTGCTTACTGTGGTCCAAAATAGATCCTGTTATCATTGCTGGTAAGAGAAACTGTCCCAATTATGTAGAAATTAGACCAATGTATTGTTTTCAGAAAGAGTGTTTATCATTACAGTATTTAAATAGCTGCTTGGTGTTGATAATTGCAAGATGAAGGATCTTTGGTTGGGCTCCTAGTGTTTGTAAATTGTCTAGATGTGACACGAACTTCTCTGAGTGTTGGTATTCAGATCCATTCATTAGGAAAAGGGTGACCACTAGGTCTCACATTCTGTGGAGGTAGCCATTTAGCCAGAGTTTATTTATTCAGTAAGAAAAATTCCAGGTTTAAGTGTGAGGGAGGTGTCTGCAGACATCACAAGCTTTGCATCACTAAACTGAAATTTTATCTGGAAAATTACTAACCAGCGTGTCAATATGCTGCTGTTTGTCTTACACTTTTTCTCAGCCTACTTTGCCAACAGGGAAGAAGAACAAATATATACATATTCTATCTACTGTATACATAAAATATAGTCAATAAATAACAAAAGCAAAGTGCTGAGATAGAAACAGAACACTCAGAAAAGGGTTTACTTTAGAAAATAAACTGGCTGAGGGCTCATTCTAATCTACAAAAACACCAGAAACAGAAAACTGTGTTTCTGAGAAATGGCCACAAGACATAAGAACCTGTTTCTTCAGATTGGGGATTTAGCTCAGTAGTAGAGAGATTGCCTAGCAAGCGCAAGGCCCTGGGTTCGGTCCTCAGCTCCAAAAGAAAAAAAAAAAAAAAAAAAGAACCTGTTTCTTCCATGAAGTTGTATTATTGCATATATCAACATGTGTGCTCTTAATTTTGTTTCTGCAAATATGTGCAAGCATTTGCCCCATAAGAAAACATAATCTGTTTCCCATTTTTCTTCTTGAATTCTATTTAAATAGCAAGTTCATCTCTTGTAACCCCTAATCAGAAGTGAATTAGGCTGCTCTGCCTATTCACATTATTTTCTGGGCATTTTACACACAAGGCTGAAAGCTGTACATGTAAAATATTTTATTGGAAAAGATGTCACCTTTTGTTTGCTATACATGGACAAACATAGTCCCAAAAGAAGTGTGCTGACCTAGATGTATAATTTGTCTCACATGCCCTAAATAGAGTCAAAACATTCATAATTTAAACCTGATTAGGTAGACTCCTCCAACTGTTTTCCATAACAGACCTCAGAGAAAAGTTCTGAATATGCCTTTATTCCATAACAATTCAATTCAAAGTCCTTGTTATACACAAGAATCCATTAATAATTCTCCCTAATTTCTAAAGTTAACTCACACCCTTTCCTCATGATGCCCTATTGAAGCAAGACAAACAATTAATTTTTCCAATGTCTTTTCTAATTATATCAGCATAAGAACAATCTGAGTAAAGAACACACCCACATGGCTTATTCTCATAAAGCCTAGGCCTCTTTAGAACTTGGTATTTATTTTTTTTTTTGTCTTTTAAAAGCATATTAAGCTCAAAATTCTCTTTGTAAATAAGGACACAAAATTTAAGTTACAAGGGGAAGACAGCGCTAATGTGTAGTATTTTTGCTTCAGCTACCCTTACTAACCTGTTAAAAGCATAATCTTGACTCTCCTAAACAAAAGAAGGTTCATAGTGTAGGTTTGCAAAATATGTTTTTAATCTATTAAGTTTAAAGACAGATAAGAAGTGAAAATAAAAGAACAGTAATGACGAAGTTAATCCAAAGTCTTGGCAAGAATATGCTAATTCCATGGTCATGCTCTTCTATATACAGTGTTAATAGAGCAAAATCAAGACATGCACTTTCATCCAATCCCACAGTCAGTTGGATTTTAATTAAAGGCTTCATTGACCTATGCACGTGGATTGCTAAAATATTCCTTCTGACCACGAGTGGTACCCTCCTGCATCTGCCTTCCTTTTTGCCCCTTTCTGTGGGTTCATTGGTTGAATGATGAGCCCATCAAGCATCATTCAGGTACAAGTTCCCAAATGCTTGGAAAGAGGCATGTTTTACAGACTGTTGCTTTCAGTTACTTTTATTAAAAAAAAAAAAAAAAAAAAAGACTTTTCTGAATATCTGATGAAAGTAAGATCTGCAGACAATAATCGCTACACAGGAATTTGTGGAGTTCACATTCCACAAACGCTTCCCACTCCAATCGCCATTGCAATAGGGGACCCAGCATCAATTGTGGGTGTCCTGGTGAGCACCTAGCATCTCCCAACATAGTTCTGCTTAGAGAAAGGAAAAGCACTCATTTATGCAAATGGTTTAACATGATTTTTCTGTTTGTGACAGGGTCTCTGTAGCCCAGGCTGTCCTGAAACTCACTATGTTTCCTCAAGCTCGTGTGGACCCTCAGACTTATTCATGCTGAGGTTCAAGTTGGAGCCACCATGCCCGGTTTAACACACCTTTTGAATTAGGAAAGAACGCCCAAGGAAGAGGTTAATAGAAATGTTATTGACTTTTAAATCATCTTTCCATTTAAAATATAAATGATCTTAAAAGGGCTTTAAAAATATTTTATTTAAAATAGGTGGGAAGAGGAAATACACCCGTGTAATTTGCTTTGTTCTTTGACAATTTCATATATTTATATAATGAATCTTAGTTGTTTTTTTTTTAACCAACTATTCCCTTTTTATCTCCCATCCCACTCCCACTGAAAACTTTTTTCTTTCTAACAAGTTCCCTTCTTGTTTTAAAGTTGGTGTGTGTGGGTGTGTGTGTGTGTGTGTGTGTGTGTGTGTGTGTGTGTGTGTGTCCCACTATGTTGAAATAAGGTTGCCTACTTGAGTAGAATGGGAGGTTATTCGCTGGAGCAAGGGCAGTTTATTGCTAGTGACACCAGGGAAGGAAGTGACAGTCCTCTCTCAGATCCTATTAGCTATCAATAGCTCCTCCCTTCAGAATGGATGAGGACTACTGGGCTCCTCTCTTTTCACAATGAAATATTTACAGGCTCAATTTCATGCTGATTCTGTGCAGATAACCACAGCGGCAGCCAGAACACGTGCGTACCTCTTCATCCTTTGGCTCTTAAATTTTTTTTCTATGCTTTCTTACATGGTTTTTCTTGAGCTTCAGAGTCACTTAAATAGATATTTAAGGCCAAGTACCCCATAGTCCTTTACTCTCACCACTTTGACCTGTTGTAAGTCTCTGTATTAATTGCTACCCACCACAAAAGATACTTTTGTGAATAAGATTGAGAGTAGCACTAGTCTTTGGATGTAAACACAAGTAGTTAGAAGGCATTTTCACAATATGGCTACTTAGCAAAAAGGAAATAAATAAGTAAATAAAAGTAATAAGTACCTGCTGAGTCCAGTGATCTCCCAATCATGTGCTCTTGACAAGGTTTACAGCACCAGGCAGGAGTTTTCTTCTTTGGAGCAGTCCTCAAATCCAACCCAAAAATGGCTGGTTACCTCCACAACACTCATGCCATTATTGCACTGGAGGACACACATTGCCTGACAGTTGATTTATATTTGTTGGTTCTGTGAAACCAATATGGTTTGAATTGAATAACTTCTGTCTGAAAGATTCTATTTATGTCCCTATAAGATTATTTTCTCAGGTCCAGGCTGGACATGACTACAATCCAGTATACTCTTATAGTTTTGCTTATCTTGATTCCATCTTTTAACAGTTTGGGTATCATTTGTGTGTGTGTGTGTGTGTGTGTGTGTGTGTGTGTGTGTGTGTGTGTGTGTGTGGTGTAAGGAAAGTTTTTCAATTCAAACTTCCCCATGCATCAAAGTTCACCCAAGGACTTTCTAAACTGTATATACTTGGACCCATCTCAGAGGCTTGTTCTGAGCTTCCAGATTACTGCTGGCCTGGCTTTCTTATTGAAAAACCTGTCATAGACTGACTTGGCAACTTCCAAAATTTATGTAGTACAGGCCTAACTACCAGCAATCTAGTGTCATGGTTCAGCATTAGCCATCTACTGAACAATTCCCAAGATCAGCTTGCTTCATGGCTATATCTGTGAGCCATTCTCTTAGTTGCTACTAGATGTAGCAGGCCCTTTGCCCACTGTGGTAGTAGGTTCTCTGGGTAGGTAGACCTGGGCTGCATAAAAAAGATAGTTAAAACCTAATCTGGGGAGCAAGCCAGTATGGAGTGTTCCTTGAAGATTTCTGCCTCAATCTGTCTTGTAACTCTACCCTATAATCCAACAATGGTTGACTGTACATCGTAATCTGAAATAAACCCTTTGTTCCCCCAAGTTACTTTAGGTCAATGGCATTCATCACAACAACAGAAAGCAAAGTAGAGCCATGAGGTTGGGAGACAGACAATTAAGGTAAAATGAAGTTATTGGAGTGAAGGGAAGGATAGATGTGTTGGACAAAGTGATGAGATCCTGTTGTTCAGACATCATTCAGTGACACACAACCCCAGTTTCTGTCTTCTCTTTTCTGTGCTGGTTTCGGTTCTTACAGTCCATGGAAATCCCACCATTATGAGAATCATTTTGCTTCTTCTCAATTACATTTAACCATTTTTTCTATTTCTATAGCTCCAAGGTGCTTTAATATGCTGACATAATATGGATGTAATATCTTAATTTCTCAGAGGCTTTAATGTTTGTGTTATGTTTTAATGTCTCTTAGGATTATTTCCCTTCCAGGGTCGGTCTTCTTTTCTTAGAATTGCTTTAGATTTTTTTTTTTCATTTCTTCAGGTAGGAACTTGATAACATTTACACTGTGATATTTAATTAGAATCACAGTTTATACCTATATAATTCCTGAATGAATTAGTAATTCCATAGACTTCCTATCCAAGAAAATATGTCTGCATTTCCTTTTTTTTTTGGTTTTTCGAGACAGGGTTTCTCTGTGTAGCTTTGTGCCTCTCCTGGAACTCACTTGGTAGCCCAGGCTGGCCTCGAATTCACAGAGATCTGCCTGCCTCTGCCTCCCGAGTGCTGGGATTAAAGACGTGCACCACCACCACCCGGCGTCTGCATTTTCTTAATTGTCATTTTATGTCATTTGGTGTGTTTTCATGGATTTCCTTATATGTGACTTACACATCATTCTGTTTACTCTATGAATTGTTTCCTTATCACCTTCACAAATAGGGCATTCCCTTCTGCTTCCAGCATGTGTGTAGATCATTCTTACATATGAAGGTGATTACATTTAGTGATATCTATTATTTATGATATTTTTCATGTGTTTCTTCTTGTCTTTCAACTGAGAATCTCTCATTTCAGGATTTTGTATTGTTAATTTCTGCTGGGCGAGTGGCAACAGAATTTTTAATGGAAGAAACATCAAATGCTAACAGTGGATTAGCTGGAAGGCTGGCTAAGGACTATTAGCAAGAAACAAATCAGCAACATCCTAGAAGCCCTTAGTACATAGATTACCCAGCTTACACCAGCAGTACTGTTAGGACTTCACCCAGCACTTCCTGATCTGGAATGGCTGTCTTTCTGTTATTGCCTGCACACCATCTGGGTTGAGTGTTCCCTCTCTTCGCTGCTCGTTTGTGTTGCAAGGTCCAGCCAAATTTGTATAGGCTGAAAGGATAGTTAGAAATTGATACTAATAGGGAGGGGACTTTATATCACCTTGTACCTGGAAAAAAATGAGAATTGCCTGTCACATTAGTACTTTCAGATCAGGACTAATAAATGTGGTGTAAAAAATATAGAAATTGTTATGAGAAACTTCCCCTTGTCCCTACACTTTTATCTTTTTAATTCTTGGTTTTTCTTCTTACTATTTTTAACAATATTAATTGAACAAAATAATGGGATTAAATGTAACATTTAAACACATGCACATAATATTCTTTGATCATATCCACTCTGTTCCTCTCTTACCACCCAAGTCCCCCTTTTCTTCCTAAATAGCTGCCCTTGCATATTTTTCTCCTAAAATGCTACATGTGAGAAAAAATATGTCATATTTATCTTTTGATGTCTGACCTATTTTTTTCTTAACAGTGTGATCTCTACTATCTATTTTCCCAAGACACCATAATCTAGTTCTTTTTATGGCTAATATTCCATTGTGTTTACATATTACATGTTTTATTCATCCGTCTATTGACAGGCGTCAAGGCTGATTTCATAACCGTTATTGTGAACTAGTGCTGCAATAAAAAAAAGAGTGTACGACTATCATTATTGTATCCTGACTTTACCTCTTCTGAGCACATCTTTAGGAGTTATAGCCGGATCACACTATATAGTTCTATTTTTAGCTTTCCTGAAGTCTCCATAGCAATTTCCATAGTGACCCCACAGATTTATATCCTCACTAGCAGCACTTTCTAGTCCTGCTGTAGCCTCTCCAGCATTTTATTTGTTTGTTTGTTTGTTTGTTTGTTTATTTATTTATCTGATGGTAGGTAGCTGTTGTGACTGGGGGGAGGTGGAATCTCAATCTGTTTTTGATTTGCAGTTCCCTGGTGACTGAAGATGTGCTAAATATTTCTTCCTCCAGATTGTCAGGGGCTACCTATGCTTCTTTTGAGAGCTGTCTGCTCAATTCATCTAGCCACGGATTTATTGAGTTACTTGTTTTTGCTGTTAATTTTTTTGAGATTTTTCTATTCCTGGGTATTATTCTTCAGCCAGATAAAGAGCTGTCATAGATTTTCCTGCATGATGGAGGCTGTCTAGTTACTCTGTTGATAGTTCTTGGAGAGGTTGTTTCATAGGATGCATTGCAATCCCATTTGTTAGTTCTTGCTATTTCCTGAGTGGTTGAGATCTTCGAAGTACCTCACTCCTTGCAGTGTTTCCCCACGTTTTATCCAGTAGTTTCAAAGTTTCATGCCTTGCATTAAGATTTTGATCTGTTTCAAAGTGACCTTTCATCAGAGTGACAGAGAGGGTTGTAGTCTTAGTCTTCAAAAGTGGTTTCTATGCATCATTTGTTGAAAAGGCTTCATTTTTTCCAATGTTTATTTCTTATTTCCTTTATTAGAATTTCCATTTTCTGTTTCAGTAAAGTGACTTTGGATTATTACTATGAAAAAATAACGCTACAATCAACTTGATATATATATATATATATCATTATATATATATATCATTATATATATCATTTTATATATATATATATAATGTGAAACCTGTGAATTTTATGTAGCATTTCTCTAAATCATAAATACATTTAAATTTTGATAATTGACACTTGCTTAGAATGTCTGCTTTTGTTTGATTTGTTATTATTCTATATTACATCAACAGACTTCCTATACTGAGGAAACCATACTTCAGTGATAAACTTCTTACGATTCTCTTCAGCTCTTCTTTGCATAATCCTCCACTTCTTTACTACCACTTGGCAATGTGCTGTGAACATTAGTATTCTTTGGTGAGACTGGCCAGCATGTACCCAGGTGGTATTTGTTCTATGAAGTATTTTGCTGCCTCCCTTTGGTGTGATAGTGTCTGAATTAGATATCATGTAAGATCATACAGAAATTTTGATGTTAAACCACTCATTTGGAAGTTGTGTTTATATGCTTTCCTGGTTAGTTATGACTTTCTGCTAGGGAAAGTCATTTAAACTTCAGGATATTTGTACTGAAAATTTTAACAGCTTCATCCTCATTCTTTTCCTTGAGACCTGTGGTTGATACTCCATTCATTATTTTGAGTCTATTAATGTTTGTTCAGCTTTTACTCTGAGTCATTTCCATTGAATTATTTTAACCAAAGAACTACTTTATTAATGCCAGGTTGATTAGTGGATGAACAGCTGACTTTCTCCTTTTCTATAAGAGTAAATGATTTTCTGTAGGTAATTTTTAAGCTTGTCTTTTTTTTTATTTAGATTGTTGCCCAATTAATTGTAATGTGTATGGTTTTAGTTATGTTTCCTTCCGAGATACAGATTTAGCAATGTCATCTATGTTTTTATAGGCCTCATTAATTTCTAGAAATTTTGCAGTTGGCTTTGAATTCTTTATTTGGAAATTATTTTAAATATATTTTGACAAAATGTTTTACTTTAACTTCTGTTGATAGTTTTTTTTCATATTGAAGTACAAATAAAACCTCTATTTCCTACACTTGTGAAATATGAAACACATCTATTGTGTTCAGAATTATGGTCAAATGAAATATTTAACAAATATTAGAATTAGAATGGAAATATAACTTTTTTTGGAGGCAGCATTTTTTTTTTGAATATTAATATGTGTGTTAGTGTTGGGCCCTGGCCCCTGTTCCTTGGGGATCTGTTGCCTTGCTTGCTGACCTTGATCAGATGTCCTCCCTGTGCTAATTCCCTGCCAGTTCATTCCTCCTAAACAGCTTACCAAAGGCTCCTTGTTTGTGTATCCTGCATATTAGTGTAATGATAGAATGTAAAACATCTGTAGCGAACTTCTGCCCTCCCATGTTCTCCCACTGTGCTGTAAGTCTGTATTTAAGGCCTCCTCCCTCCTTCAATAAAGGGCATTCTGCTGAGACGAATGACCTGCTGTCTTGTCTCTCTGTTTTATTCCTTAGCACCTTGCTCAGACATGGTGAACGAGTAGTAATGCAGGCATTGCTACATGTTAGTAAGATATAAATTTAATGAGTATGTATATCAAATAAGTAAATATGTTTATAAATGTTACACTTTCATTCTTTTCTTCACTAGATACTTTTCATGAGCTCACTGACAAATTATTACTGTCTGCTAGTCTTTTTTCCATGTTTTTCTCACACTTCACTTCATCATTTAGGTGATAGATTGCTTTATTGTTTACTATATAAAAAGTAGAGTTATAACCTCATTTCTCATTCTTGTTTCTTTTACAACTTTGGTAATATACATTATTATTTCTTTCAAATCAATAATATCAGCATACCTTTCTTCCTATGTCTTAGTCTGTTTCCTTACTTGAAACCTTTCTTATCATTTTGTTTCATTAAATATATTTCATATATATCAAAATAAGGCTGGGCAGTGGTGGCGCACGCCTTTAATCCCAGCACTCGGGAGGCAGAGCCAGGTGGATCTCTGTGAGTTCAAGGCCAGCCTGGGCTACCAAATGAGTTCCAGGAAAAGGTGCAAAGCTACACAGAGAAACCCTGTCTTGAAAAACCAAATATATATATTTCATATATGTCAAAATAAAGATTTTAAAAGAAATTTGAGTATTTTATAGAGTTAGAATGTTTTATACTTCTTTTCACATTTCATGTGACTGCTCTTTAGCATATCAGTGTTAGAGTGTATGAAAATTTTATTTCCATGTGAATGCATCCTCAGAAATCTGCTTTTATTTCTGGTGTTCAACCTAGTCCTCTTCTCTGGCCCTTCCTCTTCTTTTCTTCCACCTGTTGTCTCTCCCCTTGTGTCCGTTACTTCCCTGGTCCCTGTGAGGCAGTGTCTCTCGAGAAGAAAGTTAAGGGAGGAAGGATTTGTTCTGTCTCACGGTTTGAAGAGAACAGTCAATCATGCTAGGGCAGCCATGGCAGCAGGAGGGAGAGGCTGCACATTCACATCTTACAGACAAGAAGACAGAGGAAAATGTAAGTGCTAGGACTCAACTCATTTTTGTCCTTTTTCTATTTGATTCCATTTATTCTGTCAGTCCACAGTGTAGTGCCTCCCTCATTCTGTCTTTCCTCCTTAGTTAATCTTCTCTGAAGTGCCCTCACAGTCATTCCCAGAAATGTGTGAGCCCAGTCACCTAGGTGATTTTAAATCTGGTTCAACAATATTAACTGTCATACCAACTATCTTCACCAACTCAATGTAGTAGTCATTTAGGAACATGTTTTCAATATTTGGATGGCTTGGAGACTGAACCAAGGCCTTACTTGAAAGCCTTCAACACTGGCAGAGATGCCTAGCTCACATGTTTCATTCATCAAGGATGCCTTCTTTAAATTTAAATATCAGACTGTGGAGGATCACTTTCTAATCTTCAGAGTAGTATTGATATTGTTGCTACATAGATGTAGCAAATAAATGAGCTGTTGTATTAGATTCACTTCCCTCTGCTTCTCCCAATCTATTTCTCAGCACCAACAGAACAAAAGTCGAAGTAATCTCTTTTTAAAATTTCATTGATTTGTTTTTAGTTTTTAGGTGATATTGTGATTACAACATTTCTCCCTTTCTGTTTATCTCCCAGATCCCCATATAGCCTTCCCTGCTCTCCTTCAGATTCATGACCTCTTTTTTTTTCTTAAATACTTTTTATTACATGCAAATAAATACATGTATATACATATATATTCCTAAATATAACCTGTTCAGTCAGGTATAATGCTACCTGTATGTATGTTTTCAGGACTGACCGTTTGACACTAGACAACTGATTGTTGTGCTCTTCCCTGACATCTCCTGTCTCCAGATTTGCTGAGTTGCCTATAGTTCTTGTGTAGAGTTGAGGCCTCTCGGGCCTTTCTCCAATCCATTTGGTGTGCTCACTGATGTCATACTTGTTCAGCTCACATTTAGGCAGTCATGTCAGTGAGAATATATGAGTATAGCTTTTGATATCACTAGGAGACACAGTCTCACAGCAAACTCTCTGATCCTCTAGTTCTTACTATCTTTCTGCCCTACTGCAAGCATGAAGGTCCTTGTGCTCTCAGATAAGCACTAGGGGAACAAGGAATGTTAAACACACAGGGTTATCTCTTCAAAAGGAGAAATGTATAACCTGTTTTGTTTTTTGTTTTTTTTCCCAGAAGGCTAGGAGAAGACATGGTTAATAGCCTAGGGACTTTTTTGCTATCTTTGTAGCCAGGTCACACTATATCTTCCTGACACCAGACAATTAACTGGAGTCCATATTCTCAGTTACCCTGTAGAACCCATCTTTATGGAAGATGTCACTTATACTTTTCAAAGAGTTTTGATGGAGTTATGTCTTAAGTTGTGTTGTGCACATAGGATGGACTTATTTATCAGTAGGACACTTACTTTCATATGTTGACATGTTGTTTGACTGTGCATAAAATAAACTTCTCAAGGTCAGACGTTTAACACATTTGAACCAACACCAGCTCCACAGTTATGTTGTACCAAACTGCCTTCTTTCCTCTCACAGATAGACACTGCTGGCTGTGGGATGTTCAAAGACCCCCTCTTCCACAGTGTCCCAGTCTCTCTTTCTTTCTGAAAAAACCTAGAAGTCAAATGTTTGAAATTCAAACAAGGATATGTTTTGTAAATTGTGTAAAATTTATTTCTCCTGTTGCTGTCTGTGTCTGTTAGTATTTTTTTGTTGTTAATTTCTGTCAAATTTTTTTCTACTTTACACATTTTAACCTTTCCATCTCCATTTACCCCCTTCTTCATAAACACTAACAATGTTGTTTTATTGATCCTGTTTGGCCCATTTCCATCACTTTTTAATGCATTTTGCAGGGGAGAGGCAAGATTTGAAATAAGCCAGGGAAAAATAGATCTTAATTGGTTCTAGATTCCAAACATCTATGCTGCAATGCTTTGAGTGTCTGGGCCTAGTGTTTTTACTTTTAAGTAGAAATCTGAAGCATTTACCTGACTGAGCCAAAAGCATACACTTTATTTAAAGGGCATTCTATTTAGAGTCTTAAAAAAAAATAACGATGTTCAAAAACAGTGAACAATGAAAGAAATCAAATCAGCTGCTTCATCATGCACTTACTATGTTTTCACAACTAACATCATGGAAGAGAAGGCATTCTATTTTAAGGGAAAGTCAGAAAAATAGGTCAGTACATATTTCGCTACCATTACAGACACAGTCACATTGATGGGAGGTTTTGGAAAATTTAGATAAGGTCTTTTTATCCCCAACCTATCAGGTTTGTAACTAAATTTATAAATTTGTTATATTGTTTCCATTTATCAGCTTGAAGAGAATTAAAATTGCCTGCTCAAATACAGCATTGGTTCTATCCTTCATGAGAAAATAAAATATGTGCTATTTGGTAAGCACAAGTGATAGGCTATAGTTATGTTTCTGTTAAAGCTGTTATGATGTATGTGTAATGAAATGAGAACTCCTATTATAATATTGGCGTGCTACAGCTCCATGAGATGTTTATTGTTTATATGAGATTAATAATAATAATAATAATAATAATAATAATAATAATAATAAAAGCTTTACTAGTCCTGTGCTTTAAAAGGCCCAGACAACTGGACATACCATGTATTTCTACTATTTATTCTTCCTCTGGCTTGTCTTGCTTAGTGACTGTCCAGTTTTTGCATTAATGCATGGCAACCATTCCAACAAAAACCAAGTCAAGGCATTCCATATTAAAAAACCTGTTTCCAACTCAGATTACTTTTTTTCCTGGCTAAATGCTGCTTGCTTTCTGTTTTCTGGGTGTACATTTGGACACAGGCTTCATTTTCCTGAATGGTATTTTAAATTCACCAATACCAGAAGCCCCAAATGTTGGTCCTCTGTCACTTATGTGTCCTAGTGTAATCCAGCTCCTCTTGTCAGGATTTGTCAAACACTGTCAACATCTGCTGAAGGAAAAGACAGCTTAACCCATGTCATTCTCTTGGATGTTGGCCTTTACAGGCTGCACAATGGTAAAGCACTAAGGAAATTGTCTCTGGAATGTTGTTAAATGGATAAAATCCTGTGCTCAGATGTGACAGCAGAGAATCTACCTTAAAGGACATAAGTTGAAGCTTCCCCTCCCCCACACCCTAAACACAAGAAACTAAACAAACAAACTAGGGACTTTTTTTCATTAAATTTTGCCCTATGTTCCACAAGTAAAGTCTATCGTAGGGTAAGCAGTTGTTCCCATCCCCTTTAGACATTAAGGACAGCTCCTTTGGGGAGATTTTATTTTTGTTAAGTTTTAACTTGGATGTGCCTTATTGTACTAACTCACACAGCCCATTTTAAACTCTTGATCAACAAGAAACCTTGTTGGGATCCGCCTGAATTTCAAAGATGAAAGGTACATTGTATTTGTCATCCTAAAGTTTATCTCTGTTGGGGGAAAAAAAAACCCTCAAGATTGGTTCCAAAAATTTTGCTTTTAAACAGGTTCTTACTTTCCCAGGATTAATAATTCATATATTTTATCACATTGGGGGCATTTCAGTAAGTCCATTATACCTATATTTTCTGTACAGTCAGTAAATTTTGTGGCTCTTAAAATCCATGAAATGAAATATAGGTTTGAGAAGCCATAACACTATCAATACATTAATATTTATGTAGCTCTTTTCATGACAAACACTCTGAAATGCTCTCCGGTAAAAGAGAGTAAAATAAAGCATGAAGAGAATGCCAATGATCACAAGCCAAGAGGTCACTTTCAAAGATGAATGAAATGGAGTGTGTGTGGTAAAGTGATTGACCAGTTCCTAGAGAAGATAACACGTCTGGCACAGGGAACTAGGGTTTAGAGACAATCTCTCAGGGTTTTAATTAACTAGTCAAGTTTGGCCTAGACATTTGCCTTCATTCAGAAAACATGGGGTCACAGTTATTTAATCACAATGAACTTACTAGTGCTTCAGTCCACGGCCACTTTCACAACTCTATTAATATGACTTTGAGCAGGGTGGGTGGTGGCACACGCCTTTAATCCCAGCACTCAGGAGGAAGAAGCAGGCAGATCTCTGAGTTCGAAACCAGCCTGGTCTACATGTCAATTTCTAGGACAGCCAAGGTTACAGGGAGAAAAAATAATACTTTGTAGTTCTAGGCATAACAAGGAATAAACAAACTGACAAAATACATATAGATGTGAAAACTCATTTCTTCATACCTAATGGACACAAATAAGTGATATAAGTTATGCTAATTTATATCTGTGATGAGGTCATTCATGAGTAAAAGGTATCTCTGGGGAAGAAAAGCTTTTCCATATAAACTTGCCTGATCTCTGATCATGGGTCTCTCTGCCTAACTTCCTTTAGAAATTATGTTACTAAAAGATATCTTCACTTGAGAACATTTTTAGTTCTAATTGGGATAGAAATGATGAAAAGGCATAAAAAGTGGAATTATAGCACAGGACACTGGGGGAAATATAACATAACCATGAGAGGCAGGAATGCAAGTTTCCAGAAGGTCATCCAATCCTGAAAACCTTGAAATACTGTTGCTAGAACATTTCAGGGGACCATGGTTCTTCAGTGAGTAGGAAAGCATTTAATATTTCACTGGTGTGACCCTGTTACTCTACAAAAACATCCTCTAAAGAAAGACTGCTACTTGTTGACACCCCCACATCTGGATCTGAGAGGCCTGGGCAAAAAGCTGACCATTTACTATTTGTTTTAACTACACTCATTTATCTTACAAGAAAGAATCATAAATGAGAAAGAATTATTCACAAACTTTATGATTCTGTCATATCACACTGAGGATCATGTTTTTCTGGTATAATTGCACACTGCAGCAATAAAACCTATTGGCTTAATGATCTCTCTCTCTCTCTCTCTCTCTCTCTCTCTCTCTCTCTCTCTCTCTCTCCCTCCCTCCCTTCCTCTTTTTTCCCTCTCTCCCTCTCTGTTTTTGTGCCCAAAATTCCTAAGTGAAAAAGTGTTTATGCAAGTTTTAATTTCCTGATTTAAACAAGGTTCAGCTTTCTTCATGTTTTCCTTGCTATTCCTCCATTGATAGTTTAATTATCTGGCTCTGGTTCTTCAAAGTTCTATACAGGGTGTGGTACCCCAGCTTTTGATTCCTATGACATTACAGCTTCTTGTCACATCACTTACGCACATACCATGCTTTTGAATGCCTTACATTGCCATCCTCAATTTATACTTGTCAGATTCCTTGTCTTTTCTAGAGATCTGTTTATAATGTCCCCTTCCTGCCTTTGAGCCTGAATTCTGCCCTCTCTTCAGATGTCTTCACAGTACCCCCCACTCCATCATCACTCTGGTACTCCTATAACCAGCCATATCTCAAATGTGAACAGTCACTTCAGTTAATTGCCCCCTTACATTCTAAGCACCTGCCAGAGTTTGTGATAGTTATTAGGAGCATAAAAGGTGTTTAAAGAAATCAAGGATACTCATAGGCAAGGAGTTGTGACTTCATATAGTCACTACACAGGAAAACTCACTCTATTTAGGATGTCTTGTTGGAGACCCTCACTTTCCTCTTCACAAGCCTTACCTGTAACTAACATCATTGGAGCCCTCTGGCTGGCAGCTCAGGTTGAATGCCTCTCAGTTTCTGCCCCATCAGAATTTACATTAGAACCATTAGGTAATTCTACAGGCTATCTGAGAATGAAATTAACAAAGCAAGTCTAGGAAGCCAACCTAGAGGCTTCCGTTTTGCTTAAGTTCTGCTAATGAGCTCAAATTTGTTGACCCCAGGCAGCAGCTTTTCTGTAGTTTATCTATCTATCTATCTATCTATCTATCTATCTATCTATCTATCTATCTATCTATCTATCTATCTATAATTCTTGTTTATGGATCCAGAATGTAGGTGAGCTTACTTTCTGGGTAGTTTTATCTTTCATTCTAAATTAGAGGCTTTGTAGATTCACATCTATTTCTTTTCAAATGTATTGCTTGCTGACTTACAAATTTTCCTCCTGCAGGTCTTCTTCTATGGACCTGGGTTACAGCAACAGTTGGTACTGATATGATTGTCTATGGCTTTTATGGATGTGTTGTTGTCCATTGACCATAGATAGAAACAGGGCACGGACCGAGGCTTTGAGCTAGTGATATTTGTACAGAATTTGCATTACTACCCCTTGGAGCAGATTTGTGTCTGTTTTTTTAGGTGGGCTCTCTCTGTGTAGCCCACATTGAGCTAGAGCTTCTGATCACCCTGCCTCAGTTTCCCTAGTGCTGTGATTGCAGTCATATGTCACCATGTTTATCTCACTGCTGTATCTTTAAGACCTTAAGTTCCAGATTTATTACACTCAAATCATCTGGAATGACTGCTAAGGGGAGACAATGAAATTGTACTAGAACCTGAGTTAATCATATCTGACTGAAAACTGTACCTCCCTGTTCTCAGCCTTCTTTCCTCCCACCCCCACTCTCCTGTATCCTCCTCCATTTTAAAGATTTATTTTATTTTGGTTTTCTTTTTAAGTATATATGGGTTTTTTTTTTTGGTAATGATTTGTTAAAAAATACCATTACATTAGAAAAGCAGATGTCATAATAATTATTTCCTTGTGATGAATTAAGAATGTCTTACTTAGCTGGGCAGTGGTGGCGCACGCCTTTAATCCCAGCACTCGGGAGGCAGAGCCAGGTGAATCTTTGTGAATTCGAGGCCAGCCCGGGCTACCAAGTGAGTCCCAGGAAAGATGCAAAGCTACACAGAGAAACCTTGTCTCGAGCCCCCCCCCCCCAAAAAAAAGAATGTCTTACTTGACATGCACTTATCATTTAGTAAGTATTTGTTCAAACTTTACTACATGCAAAATACTCAGTAGTGAGGGGATATGAAGGTGATAAGGAAAACAACAAATAATGTTTGGGAGATTGTTGGGTAACTTGTGAAAAACAAGTAATTATAACCAAGGCCCTCCCTCTTCTCTCTGGTAAAGCACTTTCATATACGGGAGACTGATTATTTCCTCAGTCTTTCAGAGAAAGGTGGCATGTGTTTAATACCAGGCTAGAAGATTAAAGATTGAAGAAGAAAACATATCAGCTCTTCCAAAACTTAGATGTTAGGCTTGCTTTCCAATCCAGCTTCCATTTAAATTGGTTTATAAATAATAATGCTGCCTATTGCAGGCGGCCTTGTCCAGTTGCTGCCTAAAAATGCAGCTTGCCATAACTTTTTTTTTTTTTAATCTTTCTTAGGTATAATTGTAAGTTAGTTTGCACTGTATTTAAAAGGGATGCTTTTTAGAAATTTGATTCATTATTTACTGGAATGAGGCTGACTCCTTGATTTCTACAGCTTTACAGTCACATATTTGAATGGCAATTCTGTCCTGTAGCATAGAAGTTGCTTTTGTCTCCTCCAGCCTTCATGTGTGTGGTGAGCCCTATCCCCAAGAAGACCCTCTGAGCCTTGGTATGAATTCTCACACAAATCCCTTCAGAGCATGCATGGGTTCAGCAGTGGGCACTCAGTCCTCTTCACATAGTTTTCATTTAAAGATACCACGTTTCTTCATTGGTGAACCACTTGGTAAAACTTGGCCAATCACTGAATGGCCATCCTGTGCCTTAGATAGGGTGCCCATGCACAACACAATTATCGGGTTGTATGTGTTAACAATATTCTCAATAGCGTAAAAAGTATTTTATTGGCTTACACCTGGGCAGCACATTTTACTGACTTTCCTATTGTGTTTATTTGTAATACCTTGCCTTCGAATTATGTCTTCAGTTTATCCCACAGGACACCATCGGAAACAGGCCTGTGGGGCTCTGTGGTGTATTTACTGGAAGCATTCCGTGGCAGGTTCATAGTTTAATAGAGAATCCTTCTCAAAGGGTCTGGCAGGAAAGGTTCCCAGTGCTTTGCTAGAGCAATTGGGATATCTCTATCTTGCAAACACAGTAAATTACATAACTACTCTCGCTGTTCAGCCCCTGCTGACTGATCACAACCTGGTGACAGATTTGAGCTCTCTATTGTGTGCCTTGGCTTTTACGGCATAAATGTTCTATATTCATCATCCTGGTTTCATGCCATGTTTTATTACCCTTAATATTTCACTGCTTTAAATTTCAACCCAACTAAAAACATATTTTATTTTTCTGCTCTGTGTTTGTTTATGAGATAGAATGCCTTAAATTATTTCTCAATTAATTTTTTAGGGGTTAAGATAAGCAGTAATCATTAAATATTAAATTGAAAATGTTTAATCTTTAACAATAAAGAATTCAAAGAATGTTAGTGAAGTAGCCTGTAAGAATGGATAGAAAGAGAAAATGATTTTAAAAAGAGAAATGATTTTAAAAAGACTTTGTTCAGAACTTGAAAGGGAGGTTAAGCCACTGAGGAACTCATTTGAGTACCTTGACTGGTTGTTAGAAGACATGAAAGACTTATAATAAGTAGAAATACATATTGGAGATACACTGAAGTTGAGCATGAAGGACAGAACATGTACTTTCCACCTTTGCCTTTATTCATTTCAGCTACCTTTTTACCTCACAAAGTTTGTCCCCACTGTTAAACTCCAAAATTCAGGCAGATAGGAATTAAACAATCAACTCCAGGACTTTGGTTCCCATTCAGATAGAGTATTATACTTGAGGTAGCTGCTGGTCACATGATGTTTGATGATATCAGAGTTATCTAATGAAACCTTAATCAATATAAATCATATTCTAAGTAACCATTTCCTATCCTTGTTGTAGCATCACTGAATGTCAGAGCTAGACATTTAGTGCTATCACAGTGTAACATCACTAAGTGTTATGCCTTCCTGAGTTCAAACCCAGAAGAACAGAGGGCACAGACCCTCAAGGTGGCTCCCTACTATTGCAGTGAGGGCAGGTTTCATGGAAGGAAAATTACATTAGCTCACTAAAAAGATAATTATTCTTCTCATCCTTTTAGAATGCCTTAAGGTGAATCAGCTTTCTGGGGGATTCAGTCTTTTGGCTAGGTTATTGACAGGCTTATCTAGATTAACTCTTATGTATTGGGTAGCTATCTCTACCCAGGGCCACAGGTACATTCTATTCTTTTGACAAGAAGCAAAACTCTTTCCCTTAATGGGACTCAATGTAACATTCCCTCCTTTGATGCTTAACATCATTTAGGAGATGGGATGAAATTGGAGAGTATATAATAACCCATTTCACCAAGAAAATCCAGTGATCCAGGTAGACACTGTTCACCAGAAGTGACTGGTGTCTGGACTTGCATTTTAGTCCCGCCCTCACTTCCAGCCTCCAGGCAAGGTGTTGGTTTAGGAGACAGTGAGAAACCAGGGCTTCTTCCTGGTACTGCTGACCCGAGGACCCAGAACATTCCTGGAGAAGCTGCTTCGGTCCCTGACCTGAGCCACCTGTTCATTCTCTATCTCGAGTTATTATTACTACCACCTGTCATAAATGTACAGTAATAATTTCCCAAGAGCTAATAATATGAGGGAAGGGTGGCTGTTCTTTCTAATCCAGTTAATCTCCCTATAGTTAACACCACTTTAGATGTGGCTCGTGTTAAGGAGCTTGGCGATTCAGTTCTGCTGTACTTGCATCATTTCTGTCAATGGGTAGGATGATGGAGACTCACAGGCTACACTCTGGATGCCCTGTTGTCTTTATTTGCATAGTTTTTGATGGGACCAAAGCATTTGCAAATCAAAAGCAAAGAAAATAAAGGTTATAATCATTTTATTCCGGATCATATGTTGAATCATCTGAACTTTTCTTTTTAAGAGTAAAAAAGATTAAGCACAAGCACACTGACAAAGCCTAAAATACCCCCATGGCTTTGCACAGTGGGGGAATCGCATCCTCCCAACGGAATAAGCTATATCTACAAAGTAAGTTTATCAATGTGGGTGGAAAATTCATTTTTTTAAACATCATATATAAAACAGACCATGCAACCTAAGACTGCAATTCATCACCCTGTGTCTGAGAATGGAATAAATAACATGAAGGATGTGAAAGTTTCAAAATTCTTCTCCAGTTTTCTCATTACTATGTAGATAAGGCTAATTTCAAAGGATCTATGTGACTGGAGATATGGCTTAATGTTAGAAATTAATGAGGTACTTTTTTTCAGTATTTAAATCAGTTCTTGGTATTAAGTTAAAAACTTGTCAGAGAAAATTAGTTATCTTAGATCTTACAGATTTCACTTTGCTTTGGTCAGTAGTATATTAGGTGGGAGAGGAGCTTGCTGTATTGGGGTAACTGGGGGTCCCTTTTCTTCTTGCTACAGGATTACCTATGAATGAAATGGACTAAGGTGGGAAGAATAGAGTATTTTGAGTCACTGACTATTCCCTCAGCAGAAATGACTGATGGGATGGAGACTTGGGGTGGAACCAGGTCTGCTTTCTGCAGCCACTTTGTCTGCTCTCTCTGGAAGCCCCCGCTGCCTTTGGGGTACACATGCTCATCTCTTTCTGAACCATAATGCTCTTCTGACTTCCCACTGGTTGTGAATACAGGCTAGTAAGAGAAAAAGAAACATGTCTGGGCTGTATCAATTCAGTTGGAACTGTCTTCATGCTCTCAGGGAGAGCAGGGAAAAACACATCAATGCTTGAAGCATCAGAAATGGCACTCACTCTCAGGGAACTGCAATGCCCTCATGGAAATGCTCTCAGGAAGAAATTGCAACTAGGAAACAATTAGACACACAATTCATTAAAATCAGCTGGGTTTTCTCTGTGTATGGATGGGCAGTAAAGATACATGTACCCTTCTCCAGGTATGGAAAACGGTTGAGATTGTGATCAACAGATTCAGCATAGGCAGCTTGCATTGGAAAGCTCACATCCTGGGTTCTTAGTTAACTCTGCAGCGATTACTTAGAGGGATGCAGATTCATTTTCAGACTTAGAGCTCAGCAGCACTGCCCCCAGCTCACAGCTCTGGAGATGAAAGGTATCATTTATAAAGGGTTCCATTTGCCTTTGAAGGCTCAAATGCTTTTTCTCAGCCCTCCCCCCAATTTGCCTTGACATCTATTTGAGACTAAAAGATAATTCAGCTTAAAATGAGAACTTGTAAGTACTAGGACTGTTTCTTGGATGATATACTTTGTTGCCTTTTTAGATAAGAGAGGATGATTTTCTTATTTTCTTATGCAATAGGAGAAAGAAGTGCTTTTGACTTCAGATCTTTGCTTTTTGGAAGATACTGTTATTTGTCAATTTGTGGTTTTTGTTAAGCTTTTTGCTTTAGAAGACCTTAGAAAGTTTTGAAACATAGTTCAGAATTTTATGTACAATTTTATCAAAAAGCTAGTAATATATGTTAGGTGCTTGGACAGAGCAGGAACTGAATATTTGGCACACACTTTTGTTAACAGCCTTGCTGTTTAGTTAGGTACGTAAAATACAGAAATTTCTTTTGTATTCTTGCAGAGCACACACACTCACATTCATGACCCAAAGCTTTTCTGTCGACATCATTTAACCAACCCCTCAGTAGGAAAAGCTAACGCTGAACTTCTGAATGTTTTACCCTATGTGTGATAATGATTGATTGTTTCATAATAAAAAGTGTAACTTGTCTAAATATTAATCACAGACTCTTCTCAGCTGTCACTTTCCAGTTTCCAAACTTTGGCTGTGACTTTTATCTTTTGAGTGCTTGCCTGCATTTGCCTCTTTCCTTGTCAGCCCCCAGCGTTTCTCCAGATGAGGAAGGCGAAAGCCACTCTGCTCAATGAGAGCGGATGAAGCGGGGACTATGAGGTTAACCACAGTTCCTCTGTCAATCATAAAGTCTTTTTGTTTTAGATGAAAGAGTGAACATTTGCTCTCTGTCCCTGGCTTCCTCTTAGATGGAAGTCATATCGTTTACCTGATTTTGAAAAATGATCTCATTCCCTGAGCCATCTCCATCTATGGGGCGTTTTGATCACTGGGTTAGAAACTGCTCTTGCCACAACAATTTGGGGGGGGGGGGGGGGGGGGGAAGGAAAATTAACTGAGCTTAGGAATTGGACACGTGAGAATGAACAGACACAAGCACCGTGAAGTTGAGCTACTCGTTCCCTCAATTATAATCACAAAGTGCCGCCATCCCCTCTGGAAAAATTCCACTCGGCCATAGGTGCCGTGACCCAGTCTTTCAGTCCCGGGTCTGGAGAATGTGAAATGATTTTGGTTATGTCTATCTGAGAGACCTCCAGTGCTGACCCTGGAGTTATCAAGTGGAGATCAGAAACAAGGCAGCAGGGTCTGTCACCTTTGGAAGAAACAAGATTTGTGAAAAGCACAACTCCTGAGCTGGGTATTTCAACAGAATTAAGTATGAGGGGGATAGGGGATGGAATATAGATGCTGCTTTCAAAATGGATGGGAGGCTGCAAGCCGCAGCTAAGCGGGTGTGCCTTACTTACTCATGCTTCCATCACTATTAAAATGCAGTTCTGGGTCTTTCACTGTGTAAAAATGATTTTGGTTACAATGCATTGAAAACATAATGGAATAAATAGAAGAAAGATCAGTTTTCTGCTTGTAGCTCTGCTCAGATTCAGGATTTATTATTTTTAAAGTTAGTATATAAAAATCCCTTTGGAGGAATCTCTTGAATTTCAAGCAGCCTCCTTCTTGAGGAATGTCTTCTGAAGTTGAACTTAACTACAATGGAAATGCAATGTGGAAACACAGTATAAATTAGACTGGTTCTCTTTTGTATCACATTGTGTGTTCCTATAGCAACCCCTCCAATTTTCCTTGCCCTTTATTGACCAGATATATTTTTAGTGACTCCTCACAAGCTCACAGCAGAATAAAAATGATGAAGATAACACACACACACACACACACACACACACACACACACACACACACACAAACACACGTGTGCGCATGTGGTCACATATATGAGATCAGATGGGAATTGGAGCCACTCCTTCCTTGCTCCTTTTATATCATGAGTTCATTGATTAAAGATGTCCCCATGGATTCAAATATGTGTCATTGATTTTTATTTTCTTAAATTAGTGATTAGTGAACTTGCAATCCAGGAATTTCACACACAGAGTCATGACCATATTTTTATTCACAGAAACTGAATTCTTAGACAAAAGCTAGCCCATGACTATGTATGCTTGCCCAATTTAGGCTATATTTACCCAACCTATGCTTACAGCTACTGCTCTGTCAAGAGAAACATAAATATTAATGAAGTAAGTATCTTTCTCATGAAGGGGATATTGAGGAAGTGCTCTTTATCTGTCAAAGCTGACTTAATCAGCCCACACTTTTCTGGACAGATCAAATGTTTATAAAGTCACAAATTGACATTTATCTGACAGTTTTAGTATTCCCATCACATGGCTTTCTTTATTAGGCCTTGGTATTTCAATATACCATAGGGTTTTCTGTGAAGAAATTAAACAGACAATCTCTCCCTTTTCAAGTGAAGTCATGATAAGTAGGAGGCATAGCTCATGATCCTTTCAAGGGTTATTTGAGTGTGAACTGTAAACACTTGGCTATGCAAAAAGGTGGTGGTCAGCCACACAATCATCTTTTTACCCCTGTCTGTTGGGAGATAAACTATACCACAAATGGAGTCATTCTTAAGTCACTTGTGACAAAGTCTATTGAAAATCCAGGAAGAAAAGCTTTTGTTATATCCAGCAAGACATTAGCATGTGAGGAGGAGGTTCATTCCTCCTTGTACCTTTGTTTCCATCCAAAATCTATATAAAGAAACAAACCAGAGGCACTCTGTTTCTCTCAAAATTAAAGGTAGGTATTTCTAAGAAATAAAAAAAAAATAAAATGTACATATTCAAACACACAGGCACATGCATACTTCAAGTGATCAGCAAGAATGAGAGGAAAATGGTTTCTATTTATGGCTAACATTTCCCTAGGAAATGCCAAAAACACCCATGAAGTATGAAATCGGCTACAGTGGTTTTCACTCTGTGGTAGGAGTCCCTGTTTACCAGTGCCACACTTCTTATAAAAGTTGTCAGATGATTAAAATACTAAAGCACCTCATAATCTTTACAAAAGTATTTTTAAGTTCTCGAATTATAATTTGATTACAACATTCTCCCTTCCATTTCCTTCCTCCAAGCCCTGCCATAAATGCCTCCCCACTCAAATCCATGACCTCTTTTTTTTTTTCTAAAACAAAACCAAACCAAATCTATTTATTACTGAATGCAATCTGTTCAGTGTGTATTATGCTACCTGTATGTGTTCTCAGGGTTAACCATTTGGCTCTAGACGACTGATTGGTCCCTCAGAAGGACCATCTCTTCTGTTCCCAGATTTCCTCAGTTGCCTGTAGTTTTTTGTGTGGATTTGAGGTCTCATGGGCTTTTATCCATCCAGTTTGTCATGTTCATCAGTGTCATCCTTGTTCAGCTGATATCCATCATGTTGGTGACACTTTTTTGGTGTGGCTTCTGATATCACTAGGAGACACGACCTCAGAAAATCCCTGACTCTCACAGCCTTTCTGCCCCTCTTCTAACGTTGTCTGAGCCGTCGGTACAGGAGAGTTTCATAAATGTATCCGCTGGGACTGGGCTCCACAACTCTGCATTTTTATATGTTGTGGTTTTCTGCAGCGCCCTCTTTTTGTTTCAAAGACAAGTCTCCTTGATGACTACACTGATCTGTGAGTACAAAGACAAATGTTTATAGATTGTTGTTAGGAATATGCCAGTTTAGCAAGTTAGTAGTTGTAATTTCTCTTCCAATAACCATGATTGTGCTAATACTGAGTAGTTAGTCAGGTTTCTAGTACCAAGCATGATCTCCCTCCCATTGAGCAGGTCTTAAATTAAATTAAAGAGCTGTTGGTTACCAACAAGGTATTAATGCCACTACTACACCATCAGGGCTACTATGCCATACTGGTCATTGGTATGGTTCATAGGCATTGTAGTTGGGTACAATTGTTGGTGCCTCCCTCCTTTGGAACTTGCATGGCTTCTTCTGTTACCATGAAAGCTCCTCCATAGGAAAGGGGCATTCAGGGCAGTTCCAGCTCAGAGGTACATCATAATCTTTGAAAGAATTAAAATATCACTTGAAACAGTTGTAATTAGAAGCTGGAAATCCAAAAGCCAAAGGCAAAAAAGAAGCAAAAAGTCGGATGTATCATCTCTCTCTCCCTCTTTTTTTTTCAATAAATAACCAGATGGTCAGACTGATACACAACAATTTTTACTACCATGATAAGGCACAGCCAGGTTTGCAGACAACTCTATGAAGACCTTTTCTATCTTTATTTATTCTACTTATTCTATCTTTACTCTACCTTTTGTAGCTTGTCTTTCTTGTTGGACTTTCTTTGGACCACCAGGCCCCAAATAATCACACAGAGACTTAATGATAATTACCAAAGTTTGGCCTTAACTTAAGCTTGTTCCAATAGCTCTTATAACTTAAATTAACCAGTTTCTATTAATCTACATTTTGCCACATGGCTCTTTACCTTTCCTCAGTACCATACATCTGACTTGCTCCACATCTCACTGTCCAAATCTTATGCACCTAGATTCATCCCCTCTCTGCCCAGAAGTCCCACTTAACATCTCTTGTCTAGCTATTGGCCATTCTGCTCTTTATTAAGCAAATCAGGTGCCTTAGGCAGGCAAGGTAAGACACTGACACATCCTTACACAGTTTTCTCAAATATCATGCAACACTTTCTTTCTTTTTCTAAGAGAACTCTGTTGACAGAAAGCAGGTCCATCTTAATGGTATGATGCATTATTAGTAAGCCTGTAAGAAATGCTATCAGACTGAAATTGTTACTCTCAATTATAGTCATTCAAATATTTTGTAATATCAGTCTCTACAGTTCTTCTGAGAGATATGATATATCCAGCTGTGGGATACCTTATTTTCCTCCTAGTTCTTCTCAAATATGATAAGACTCAAATTGAGCATAGATTTGAAATGGAATTTCACTACATAAATTAACCAATCTTTTCATAGCCTTCTACACACTTAACATGCTTAATTTTCATTTTTACCTATTTACATATATATCTCCTAAATTTAATAATGGACTTGGATTCACAAATTACTAAGTTCCCCAAAACGTTTTTCATTGTGACTTGTTCTTGTGTGTTGGTTTTTCAGGACTAAATATGCCACAGGACATAGGGAGAGAAAGGTAATAACACAGGCAGAGATTGGCCCCCAAACAGAATAGAACTCTACAGTAACCTTGTTTGGTCTGTTCAGCATCTTCTCCACTGAGATTTTTCTTTTCCTATTTGAAACTTACCAGGGTAGCATCACTGTAGAACCATATTGCTAGGCCAGGAGTGGCAAAATAACTCAAGACAAGCCAATCAGAGGTCAGAGTTCTTTTTGTTTTGTGATATCAACAGAAACATTGGAATAGGGGTCTTTTCTTTATACCCTAAAACCATTAAGGACAATGTGTATTTTCACACTCCAGACAACACAGCCGACATGAAGGCCTACAAAAGAAAATGAGAGTTTGAGTGGGAAGAAAATTCAATGGACTTCCTAATGACATCACACCATGCCTGGATTATTCAATGCTTCAGGTAGAATGTCTCATAGATTTTACAGGCAGATAAACCAATGTTATGTTTATTGTCACTGGTTAAGTTTGTTTCAGGAAGAGTCTCACTGGCCACCTAACAGGGCTTGGCTAATCCGTGGGATTTTGTGACATTTATAAAGTCTCCCAAGAGGACGCATTGCACAAGTGAATGGCACAGAAGAGCTAGAGCTGAGACTCTCCCCCTCCATGCTACTGTGGAGCTGTAGCCTCTGCCTCTGCTTCTGGAAGAAGGTTTGATTTCTCCACAAATCAATTCTGCATGCATTTGTGACTTCTTTACTTCTGCATGGTGGCAGCTTGAGCCTTGCATAGGCCAGTATTGTGGAGCTCAGGTTTTGTTGACATTACTTCAAGTAGATACTGTCATTTTTTAAAAATAATTTTAAGCAAAATGTAATTTTTAATTTTTAAAATTAGCCTACATAGTAATGGGCTTCCGTTGAGAATTTAAATACACATCTAATTTGGGTTGATTCTCTCCCTGCCTGCGTCTGCCCCTCAGCTTCCTGTCCCTGCCCCACCCATCACACCCATTTGTCCTCAGTGTCCTCCACTTCCACTTTATTCAGTTATCTTCCTCATTTCCTTTTTTAATGTCTCTGTTTTCCCAGTTGCATGATCCCTCAGATTGCTGGCCTTTGCCCATGCCTCTTCCCACCTTGGTATGTATATTTAATAGTTAGTGACTAGAATCTATTATTCCCCTTTAACTTTACACAGTTTTAGTTAGGGTTTCTATTGCTGTGAGGAGGCACAATGACAGCAGCGATCCTTATAAAAGAAAATATTATTTGGGTGGCTTATATTTCAGAAGTTCAGTCCATTATCATTGTGGTGACACATGATGGCATGCTGGCAGATACAATGCTGGAGAAGGAGCTGAGAATCCTACATCTTTGATCCATAGGCAACAGGAAGTGAACTGAAACACTGGGTGTGGTTTGAGCATATATGAGACCTCAAAGCCTACCCCCACAGTGACACACTTCCTCCAACAAGGCCACACCTACTACCACAAAGCCACACCTCCTAACAGTGCTACTCACTATGAGCTTATGGGGGCCAATTACATTCAAACTACCACACAAACTCTTCTTTGGTGATCTCTTTCTAGTTGTCTGATTCTACATTTCCTCCTGGTTGAACACACAGAAAGATTCAAATCTAGGATCCATGTATAAGGAAGAACATGTAGCATTTGTCTTTCTGTACCCCGATTAACTCACTCATAATTTATTTCTAATTCCATTAATCTGCAGATTTTGTCATTTCATTTTCTCTACAGCTGAATAAAATTTCACTGTTTATATGCATCTCATTTTTATTATCTTTCCTTCAGTTGATGGACATCTGTGCTGATCCCATTTTCCAGCCATTGCAAATAGTGTCAATAAACATGAATGAGCACCTACCTCTTGTAGCAATATACAGAGGGAGTCCTTTGCAATGGAGTACCTGTGTCATATGGTAGATCCAGTTCTAGCTTCTAGAGGACTTTGCACACTGATTTCCATCATGTTTGTGCCAGTTTATGCTCCAATTAGGAGTAAATTAGAGTTTCTCTTTCCCTACATCCTCACCAACATTTTTTGTCTTCTCTAGTTTTTGTTATTTATTTATTTATTTATCTATCTATCTATCTATCTATCTATCTATTTATTTATTTATTTATTTATTATTCTTAATGATTGCCATTTTGCCTGGAATGAAATAGAATTTCAGAGTACTTTCAATTTTCATTTTCCTGATTCCTAGCGATGTTGAACACTTTAGAAAAGATTGATAGGCCATTGAACTTCTTTTTACAATCTTCCATTGAGATCTATAACCCATTTTGTGACTGGGTTGCTTGTTTTGTTTTCTTGGTGGTTTTTTCATTGTTGATTGTTCATTTCTAGTGCTTTGTGTATTTTAGATATTGATCCTCTGTTGGACATGTACTTGGTAAGAATTTTTCCATCTCATTCTGTGTGCTTTGTGTCTACTCAGTTGACTGCTTCCTTTGCTGTACAGAAACCTTTGATTATTGTAAGGTTCTATCATCAATTGTTGGTGTCCTTTTCTGACTGACAGATATCGTTTAGAAAGCCCTACCTGTGCCTGTGTTCTGTAGCACACTCTATACTTTCTCTTCATGCACTTTCTACAGATTCTTTGATCTTTGAGCTATTTGAAGCTGATTTTTGTTCCGGGTGACAGACACAGATGTAGTTTCATTTTTCTACATGTACATCTACATTTCTTTTCACAACATTTGTTGAAGATGATATCTTTTCTCCAGTATGTATTTTTTTCTGTGTCTTTGTCAAATATTTGATGGTCATATGTAGTGGTGTGAATGAGAAATGTCTCCCATAAACTTGAGTAATTGAATGCTTTGTTTCCCAGTTGGTGGTGAGGTCTGGGGAATTTGTGGATCTGCTAATACATGGAGACTTGATGGAGGGTGTCATTGAAGGTGGACTTTGGATTTATAATATTGCCCCACTTCTGGTTTATTCTTCTTGTCTTCCCTGTGTGACAAAATATGATCAACCAGCGTCCTGCTCTGGCCACCTGTTTCTGTGACTTCCTCAACATTATGAAACCACACCCCTCTGGAACCATAAGCCAAAAATAAGCTCTTTGTTCTATAAATGGCTTTTAGTAATGCTGTTACTATGTTGCTATCATAGCAACAGAAAAGTAATCAATACACCATAACTGTGTGGATTTAATATGGGTTATCTTATATTCTATTAAAAATAGACTATTTTCAGTCCAGTTCCACGATGTTTTAATTACTATGTGCTTTAGTTGCTCTTTGATTACTGTGGTATAACACCATGACTAAAGTAACGTACAGAAAGAAGATGCTATTAGGGGCTTACAGTTCCAATAAGATAGGAGTCTATCATCATCAAAGAAGGGAGCATGGCAGCTGGGAGGCAGGCAGGACACTGGAACAGTGGCTGAGAACTGATAGCCCAGTTCACAACCAGGAGACAGAGTACTTACTGGGAATGGCACAACTCTCTTAAGACCTAAAAGCCCGGCACAAGTGCCACCCCTCCTCTAATAAGGCCACACCTCCTAATACATCCCAAACAGTTCCATGACCTGGGAACCAAGTATTCAAACATATGAGCCCATGGGGGGGGGGGTCATTCTTCTTACTTTGTAATTATTTATTTATTCTTTCGTACAATATATCCCAACTGCTGCCTCCTCTCCTTTTGTTCATGCCGGTCTCCTCCCATCTCCTTTTTTCTCCAGATCCACTGCTTCTCCATTTCTATTTAGAAAAGAGAAATCTTCCCATCAATGGAACACAGTCTAAGAAGATGCAATAAGACCAAGCACAAACCCTCATACCAAGGCTGGATGCGGCAACCCAGTTAGAGGAAAAGGACCCAAGAATAGGTAAAAGAGTCAGGAGTTCTACACAAACCCCAAGCTAAATAACCACAGTTTTATGCAGAGTACCTAGTACAGACCCATGCAGGCTCTGTCATTGCCATTTTAGTCTCTGTGAGCCCCTGTGAGCTCTGCTTAGTTGATTCTGTGGTCCGTGTTTTACTGGTGTCCTCAACCCTTTCGATTGCCATGATCCTTCCTCCCTCTCTTCTGCAGGATTCCTTCATCTCTACCTCATGTCTGGCTGTCAGTTTCTGTATCTGTTCCAATTAGCTGCTGGAGGAAAGCCTCTCAGATAATGGGCTAGGTACAAGTCTGTTAGTATAGCAGAGCATTGTTAGGAATCATTTCATTGACTTTTTTTCCCCCAGATGTGTTTGGCTCTACTCTAGGTCTTTGGGCCATCTAGTTTCTGGTTTCTGCCTATCTAGGCAGTGTCAGGCACGGTCTTCCAATTAGACTCGTCAAGCTCTCAGCCTTTGTAGTCCCAGAACATCTTTAAGGCAGGACAGGAGTCATTTTCATTCAAACCACCACACTACGGCTCTGTTACAGGATAGCTTGAGTTTGAGTAGGGTAAGGCCCCCAGGATTGTTGTTTTTGCTCAGGATTGCTTTGGCATTTCAGGGTCTTTTATGTTTCCATGTGAATTCAATTTTTTTTCTACTCATGTGATGAATGAGATGGGGATTTTATTTGAGATTGTGTTGAATATGTATTTTGCTCTCTTTAATAATTTTAGACATATCTGTCATCATCTTTTAAGAACATTTACATGGTGTTACCACCATAGATTCCCCCCCACCAAATGTTTCTTTCTGTTCATGGGTCACCTTTCTTCTCTCCTATAATTACCTCTTTCTAGCATAGGGTCAAATTACCTTTTCTTGGTTCACTAGTAGAGTGGGAACTAATAAGCCACAAGGTGGCTTACTAAGAGTTGCTGTTGCTGTGGTAAAATGCCATGATCAAAAGCAGTTTGGGGAGGAAAGGGTTTCTATGGCTTATGCTTCTGCACCACATTTTCTCAAAGAAAATTATGACAGAAACTTAAGACAGGAACCTAGAAGCAGGAACTGAAACAGAAGCCATAGAGGAGTGCTGCTTACTGACTTTTTACCCATGATCAACCTGCTTCCTTAAACCATCCAGGACTACCTGCCCAGGAGTATCACTGTCCACAATGGGCTGGGCCTTCCCACATCAACCATTAATCAAGAAAATGCTCTACAGACTTGCCAATTGGCCAATCTTGTGACAGCATTTTCTTTATTGAGCTTCTCTCCTCCCAGATGACTATAATTCGTGTCAAAATGACAGAAGCAAAACAAAGACTATGTGGTACACAGGCAACCTAAAAAGGGTAGCATAGGTGAAAAGATAATAATTAGAATCTAAGATCTAGAAAGTGATGAAAAACCATAACAATGGCCAAGTACCAAGAAAACTCATGTGCTTTTTCATGTTATCAGGGTCTTGTTCCTTAACCTTGCCATAACTAACTTTTCTGTTCATGCTGTGTTTACTGGAGCACATAGAGCCTCCTTTGCAAACTTTGTCCCACCAGTGAGGTGCTGTGACATACTCACAGCAAGATTAATGGATGGAGATTAGTACTGTCTGCCTCTGACACAAGATGTGTAAGGATCACAACAGGAAATAGGGATACTTTCAACGTACAGTAATTCAGAGGTAAAATTCTCAAAGTAACTGTTTCCAATTCTGTGGGTGAACATCCATTAGTCTAAAATGAGGTCTAGTGACAGTGCAGACATTGTTTCCTCCCTTGGACTGACAGGCATCATTATGTTCTTAGTTCACAAGGGAGAATATTATTTTCATAATTGTACCAGATCTGTCCAAATCCCTACTAACTAGATTATTTTCCACTAAATATTGTTTGTTTTTCCTTTTAAAACAAATTCATGACTCCCAGAGACAAATTGGCACAGAATTAAATTGTTTCAACATAAATTCAAACATTATGTTTATAAGTATTTCCCAGATAAATTATACCTTAAAATTAACAATATTAAGCATAGCAGTTTTATGAATAAGTATAATTTTATATAACACATTTTAATGTCTACATGCCTTAGAACTTTATTTAACTTCTTTATTCTTTGAAATAACACATTCAAATGTATTCTGGCTGCCCTTTCTCTTTTAGGGGAGTTTTTTTTTTCACCATAGGCCTCAATATCCACACCCCTGTCTTATCCTTTCAAACAGATTTGGCCTACAGTTAAATTAATTCTAACGGAGGTACTTTGCCTGTATTTTCATTCTTTTTGTACTTCAAGTAATCTTGTTTTCACCTTTAGTTAAACCTCCAATGGCTGCAAATCCCTTAAAGGGTTTTGATGCCTGGAGCATACATTAACATGATGTTGCCCCATAGCTTTTTTAAATTCAGCTTTGAAATGTTCAGCTCTCTTGCTATAGCAATTAAAGGACAAAGCAGAATTTGCCTAGTCCTCCTCCCTCAGCCCAAACTAGGCTGAAGTAAATTTGTATTATGGAACATGTATACTTTTTATGTATTTTCCCCAAGATACAAATGAATTATTAACAATAATTTCAGTATCTTAAAACAGGAGTTTGCCTTGGTAGATCATCTAATTCTTTCACATTAGGAAAACAATACCTAATCTAGAAGGTGATATGCTAAAGATCATGTAACTGGTAATTGCTGTGAACTTTGCTTTTTTTATTTTGAGTTGTGACAATTCCACATAAGTGTGTAATAATTAGTAATATCTTGATAGTCTAAAGCCCTAGAAATAAATATAAGCTATACTGAATTAAATGCCCTATTTATATATGTTACCATAGAATTCTACTAAGTTTCTAAACTAATAACTTCAGGAGGTGCTTTGCCTGAGCTAAAATTTTCTATCATGCATTTGTTTTTCAAATGTTGATGTTTTATTAGACAGTTGTGTTTTGATATGCAAAAATATTATCCTTCACATAGTTGTACATATGTAAGTCTTAAAAGAATATGAATAATTCTCTAAAGAACAATTATTTTATTACATTCTGATTACAAACTAAGAGCACCCATAAAATGCAGAAAATAGTCAGTTAAAATTTAATAAATACCCTGTTTAAATCCAGTGATAATTGCTATACAAAATTTGATATGTATCTTTAAAATGTTTCTCTTGAGTAGCTGCACAATCGAAACCCCCTTAATCATACATATATCATAGATACAAAATTCTTAAATCCATTTAAATATAATTAATTATTTCCCCATATCCTCTCTCTAGTCCCTCCATATCCTCTCACTATTAATTCTTTACCAAAAGTCTGGTGAAAAGAATCATCCTACGGAGTGAAATACATCTCTATTTGTATGTAGTATGCATGAAAGAATGAATCATCTAAAAAGCAGCAACAATTGTATTGCCTGAAAAAAATCTAGGATTCCTCTGAATTCCTGTTTACAAGGCAAAGTATCTGGAATAATAACCCAGTTTCCTACTCCTTCCTCACTAGCCTTGTAGGAGAGTTGCTTGAGAAAAGTCCTTATTGGGGTAAATACCCACTGAGACTCAGAATTATTCCCTAGAATGGAACCTGATATTTCCCCAAATCTCATCTTTGTGGAATTATTGCATAGTATTACATAGTTTCAAGGATCTGAATTTCCTGGGATTTCTACTATTTCTCTCTCATTTTATTAGCACTGGAAATATTCAAACCCAATCAAAATGTAGTTAAAATGTGAAAATTTAAGGAACATTCCCTTTACGAGGTCCATCTCATCACCATCATTCTTTCACCTTCTAGATTGTATATATTTCTTTGAAAAGAAAGTCTTATCACTTCTTACATTGCCTTTAAAACAACAAATATCCAAATACGTACACAAACATGAATTCTAATTGCAAGCTTTCAAGTCATGTTGAAATAGCTATCTTTTTAATGTAAATATGTAGGACATACCGGTTTTATGACAAAGTGATTTTACATATGATGTTTATGTTCACTTTTCTACCTTTCATGTTTCCTCTGATAACCAGATACGCTGGCTCTGGTTGATGATAACATGATGATGCCCTGTATTTGACAAACTGATATATTTCTTAACATATCCTTTTTTTCAAACTGTTGTCATTTGCCTTTCTGTCCTCCAACCCTTTGACATTCTAAGACTAGACTATCACCCCACAGTCCCTTGTAGCCGGAAGTTTCTCCGGTCCTGCCCAGCACCATGGTTGGGACGAATATCTCCCACCAGAGTTCCATGGCCACTTGGTCCCAAGTAAACACACAGAGGCTTACATTATTTACAAACTGGATGGCCTATGTGTCAGGCTTCTTGCTAGCTAGCTATTATAACTTAACTCAACCCATTTCTCTTAATATATATGTTGCCATATGGCCTCACATATGGTGTCTCTCTGACTCTGCCTTCTCCTTCCTGCATCTCTGCTTGGCTTTCCCCACCTGCCTCTAAACTGTCTTGCCATAGGCCAAAGCAGCTTATTTATTAGCCATTGGGAGTAATACATATTCACAGCATAGAGAAAGACATCCCACAGCAGCCTCTTTTTAATTTCTTTTTCTTTATATTTGCCTCTATTTCTCTATAAATAGTTTCTAGTGAAACGCTAGATTTTTCTAAATGGTTATTTTCTCTTACCCAATACAAAGCCCTTTGTGCTGGCTGCAGCATGTTTAAAAGCAATCAATTGCATTTCATTAATTCCCTCCTTGGATGTTTACATTCACTAAATACCAAATCCAAACCTCATGTCATTTCAAGTCTATCAGATCACATTTTTTTGGTCATTCTTTCTCTGTTTTAGGTATGTTCTAACTATGGAAAACATAATTTATTCCAATGATTTTTATATGCCTTGGCAGATATTTCTTATGAAATAGTTAATAACAGAATTGCAAAATTGGTAAATTGCCTAGTGTCATAGAATTGCCTCTTTGATCTAATATGGTATTACTGGATCTTCTAAGGGTGTGTGTGTGTGTGTGTGTGTGTGTGTGTGTGTGTGTGTGTGTGTGTGTGCATCCTTTTACTGGGGAAAATATTCACTCATAATTGTTCAGGGCAAAATTATAGTTTTATAATGTTAATTTTTCACTATTTTATACCATAGCTTTTACTTTCTTCTAAAACATAACTCAGTATCCTTTGTTTTATTTTTATTTACTGATTTTTTAAAAATATCTCAGGCATTGTATTACTTATCATGACTATGTCTGATCTCTTTTTAATTATGTTAACTCCCAGACAATTTCATACATAATATAATGCATTATATTATTCATTCCCCCATCTCCTCTTATCTCTTCCTATCCCCACTAACCTGACCATGCCTCCCTACATGTTCTTTTCCAAGATTCTTGACATTTAGTTTTATTTTGTGATCCATTGAATTTAACTGGGGCAGTCTGTACAAACACAGACAGGATAGGAACTCTGCTGGTGGAGTCAGCAGTAGGTACACACAGACGGCAATGACTCTGCCTTGCTTTGAACTTAACAGAAGTGAGTACAGGGTAGCACAGCCATGGGGAGATGGAAGGATAGTATAACTTTCTTGTTTAGGACTGAGCACTCAACTGTCGCTGATTCTCAGGACCATATTCTTGTGCTGCTATGTATGACTCTCAGCAGTTACGTGCAGTTCACTGGGAACAGGAGACTTCTCTGCTTAAGGCTGACTTTGGGCTTAGCTATATCTAGTTTGGAGAATGTTCAACTATGTCAGTGTAGATAAGCGAAGAATTAAGTTCCTCCCTGAGGACCATGACCTTCCCTACCATCAGCTTTTTAGTTGGTTTACAGCATCAGTCCAGTATCCTTTATTTTGACAGTCAAGTGTTCATGTGACAGGAAGATAGCTAGTAACCCTTTCTGATATCTCGGACACAATTTAACCTGTATATTTTCATTTGTTCTCCCTTAAGAAAGACTGATCAAGTTATTTCTGCATCTCACTTTTTAGCATTCTTTCAAATATTAAGAATTAACTGTATCCACTCAAATAATGAAAATAAACTCAGAAGACACAGCTAAAATATTGTATATGAGCAACATATGAGAGTTTGTGGTTATTACCGAACAAAATATGCATCAACAGTTTATAAATGGGTTGGTAAACTTTTCTGTAAAGAGGAAGCCAGACAAGAATCAGGTTAGATTTTGATGTCCATCCCGTCTCTGTAGCACTTATTCAACTTTAATGTTGAAGAATGAGAACTCCCAGAGCCAGTATATAAATAAATGTGTATGGTAACGCTCTAGTAAAATATTCTCTTCTTTAAAAATCTTGTAGTTACAATTACATTTCTCCTTTTCCTTCTTTCCCTCCACATGCTTCCATGTACCCTTCCCAACTCTCCTTCAAAGCTATGTCCTTTTGTCATTAATTGTTATTGTACAAATATATGCGTGTATATATACATATATGTTCCTAAATATAACCTACTTAGCCCATATCATGCTTCCTGTGTGTGTGTGTTTTCAGGACTGATGGTTTGGTACTAGACAAGCATTGGTGTGCTCTTCCAGGGGAAGGATCACCTATCCCAATCCCAGCGTTTCTCAGTTGCCTATAGTTTTTTGTGTAGAGTTGAGGCTTCATGGGCTTTTCCCTGTCTGATTTGTCATGACACTGATGTCATCCTTGTCCGGTTCATGTTTAGGCATTCATGTTGATGAGACTTTATGGGTGTAGCTTCTGGCATTATTAGGGGACACAATCTCACAGCAAACTCCTAGAACCTCTGGCTCTTAAAATCTTTCCGCCCCATCTTCAACCTCTGCAATGTTTCCTGAGCCTTAGGTATGGAAATGTTTTGTAAATGTATCCATCAGGACTGAGTTCCACAAACCTCCATTTGTAAATGCAGACTATGGGCTGGAGCTAGCCTATTGGTCAATTTCAGAACCCAAATATAGTTATAAGTTTTTTTTAATTTGGTTGACACATAATCTCTATATAAATTTATACAATATAGTGATGTTTAATCCATGTACTCAGTACAGTGATCAACTGAGGGCAGTTAGTGTGTCTAGTACCTTAAAGTTCCTTGTTGCTTTCAACTTATGTTTGAAATCAGTATATAAAATGCATATGAATTTATAGGGTATTAAGTAATGTTTCAATTTACATGTATTGCTTATATGTACATCTCATTGAACATGTCTGTCTCTACAAACATTTGTTGTTTCTGTAGAGTGAAAACATGCAAATTCCTTCCTTGTCAGTGTTTTTTTTTTGTTTGTTTGTTTGTTTTTTTCTTCCCCAAATGTTTGTCTGGGGTTTTATCTAATTCACTCTCATTAGAAGTCATTACTACAGGTATTGACATTTTTTGAATGAGTCAAATTAACCTTCTTTTTATGCATCTGAGATGGACTTGTACATCAGAGGTTAGATTATTGGTTGGTTTTTTTTTCTTAATCATCATCCCTAATTTACATTGGAAATATCTGTGATGTTCTAGAAGGACTAGGCTGTAGTAGGTTGAAGAGTCATTTATTTCTGATGGACTCTGGGGTATCTCAATAAGGAGTTGCTCCCTCAGTCCAGGTGCTCGGTCACCAGGCTCACTCTCTAGTACTAAATTCAAAATGGAGTGAGGTTTAAAAGAATACTATGAGAGGGTAAACATCTATTACCATACCATTACCCCTTTAACTCTAGTCATTTTAGAGTGTATAGGAGCTCTGGTGTGACCATGTGCTCTAAGAAATGAGTGAGAGTGGGAATGGGAATGAAAATTGTGAGTGAAACAGAAACAGCAGAGTAAGGCTAGTCACTGTTATTAGACCTAGAGAGGGAAACTTGTGCAGGGAAATGAAAATGGAAGGGGAATAAATAGTAACGGTTTAGATGACGAAGCAGTTCTAGCTAATAGAATGAGAAAAGAAACAGTTTTTAAAAGTTCAATCAGATAACCTAAACTAATCCCTGTTCTCAGAGGCCCAAGGCAGAAAGAACACCTAAACCAGGCCAACCTCTGTTGTTTGGGAAAGCCTAACAAAGGGAGAATGTAAAAAAATGGAGAAGGAAAAAAGAATAACAGTATGGCAGCCAAGAAGCATGTCACTGGCCAGCACTATTGGCACTGGGTATAAAATGAAAGAAATAAGGACAATGAAAGAAGGGAAGAGACTCAGATGGGTGTGCCAAATTCGAACATGTTCTCTCTCCTAGGTGTTGCGTCCAGTTTCAAATCAAGTGGCCTGTTTGAAGACTCACAGAGGACTATCACTCTCCTGGGAAGTCATTTATAGGTCAGAGGGCTGACTCTTCAAGTCCCAAAGCAGTCTGTTATTGGACTGATTGACAATACTAGTCACACCTCCAGGTGGTCTTTTCCAGTTGGGTCACAGATACCTTTCCCATGAGTGCTAGGCCCCTCATAGGTCAAGTTGCAAATGCAGGTCACACTCTTGGGAAGACTTTCCTGGTGTCTGATTTACATCTGGAACCTGTGACTGTGTTTCCTGGAGACTGTAGCTCTGTCCAAATTTCTACCTCCTGGGATAGTGCATAGTTCAGACTCAAGGTCTCTTCCCTGCTCTCTAGAAATACTTTGCTGGCTAACCCTAATAATTATAATCCCAGGACACTTTCTGTGGGTCACAAGTCAGGGACATCTGGGGTGGCCAAAGGCCAACTCAGCAGAGGTTGTTTTAAAAAATGGCTTCTTGTTTCAGTAAAATACTGAGAAGAGGTATTTTTCCATGGTCTCCCCTGCATGTAACTTTGAGACCTGGTGGCGCATGCCTCTAACTCTAGCATTTGGGAGGCAGAGGGAGGCAGATCTCTGTGAGATAGAGGCCAGTTTGGGTTACATAGTGAGACCCTGTCTCAAACAAGGAAGCAAATGTGTACTATTGGAAGTACAGTGCAGATTGTCTAAAACCCCTGTCTTAAATCATGCCTCTGGTTCAGTTTCCTGTTTGAGTGCTCTCTGTCTCTCTCTCTTTCTCTCTGTCTCTCTGTCTCTCTCTCTCTCTCTCTCTCTCTCTCTCTCTCTCTCTCTCTCTCTCTCTCTCTCTCTCTCAGGAAATAACTCCTAAACTATGCCAGTCAACCCAGGATGGACTCTGGACTTACTCCTGTCCTGTTCTGCAAACTTCCATGTTTTACCTTGCCATTGGATATAAAAGTTTTAATGTCACCCACAGGTGCTGATAGCCATCCTCCGACTTATTCCTATGAGATTAAACTAGACCTTGTCTATGCACTGCCCACCATCTTTAAAGTCTCCTGTGTGCTTTTGAATCTCAATCCAATTGAATATTTCAATTCTGTTACATACTAATATTTTGCTTCAGTGTATTAAAATGTATCATATATAAATGCATTTATAACAATTGAATGCCTATTAGCCACCACCCAGATAAAATAGTACCAAATATTATATATACATTATATGTGGTGACTCTTCCTGACTGGCTTTCCCTGATTCATTCTTCCTCCTCCTAAAAATAAGCGCCCTTTTTATTGTTCAACCATTCCTTTACATAGCTCTACACTTTCACTAATGTGTAAAAGAAACTGCATTCCTAGAAAATACAGTTTTATTTTATTATTTGCCGTGGTCTGAATATTCTGTCTTTCCAAAGTTTATGTGTTGACATATTAACTCCCAAAATATTAGTCTTAACACATGAAAAATCTTGGGAATTATTTAGTGTTATTTCTCTCTGCCTCTGTGTACCTCTGCCTTCCTGTCCATATGAGGCTATAATGATAAAGGGAAGTCAGTGACCTGTCTTCCAAAAGAGATACCTCATCAGTCTTGTTCAATCCAGAACTCTGAACTTGGACTTCTAGTCTCCTGAACTGATAGAAATAGTTCATGGTGATATGCAATAGAATCTGAAGCCATTGAAAAAGTATTATATGTAGGTATGCACATAACACACAGACTTCATATATATAACCACCTATCTTTGCCTTTTTATCTTCTACTAAATGTTGTTCAGTGGTTCTCAATCTGTGGGTCACAACCACTTTTGGGGTTGCATATCAGCTATCCTGCATATTAAATATTTGCATTACAATTCATAACAGTAGCAAAATTACAGCTATGAAGTAGCATTGAAATCATTTTGTGGTTGAGGGTCACCACAACATAAGGAACTGTATTAAAGCATAACAGCATTAGGAAGGCTGAGAACCACTGGTTTAAGAGATATCTCTATAAGTTTAATGAGGAGTGCATTGATATATATCTGTCTATAGTACTGAAACATATTCATATATCACCATGTATTTATCATTGCCTCAACCCACACTTATTTATTCCACTCATACTTCTTTTTCATTTGCACTTATAAGAATTTTTGCTAGACATATTTTCCTGAACATTTTTTGCATGTTGTGGGGACTTATATATGGTGTGTATATGAATATATACATTAGATCTTTTAATAGCTATAACTATCAATATGTAGACAGAGGAATAAATTGCTAAGTAATCTTTTTCTCAATATTTTGCTAAATAACCCTCAAATTGGCTGCAGTGACTTGTACAGTAGTAGTAACATTTGAGAAATGCAGATAATATTCATGTCTTTTTCTACTGTCAATCTTTTAATCTGTTGGACACAAATGGTAATTTGTAACAGTTTTACTTTTTATATATTTTGTAAGTAGTTATAATTTTTAATATATTTGTTGGTCCTTCCTCAAGTAAAGATCATATTCTGTGGATTTCCTCTGCCTATCATGAATTTTCCTATTTAATTATATCTTTTCCTTATAGATTTAAAATATTATTTCCACATTTACAAATACAAATGTATTGATCTTTATTCAACTTGAAAACAATCTTTTTCCAGTGAGAATGAGTGACCAGACTTTTATTTTTATTTCACTGTCTTCTAATGCACTTGAAATTAAAAGTTAATTATTATTAAATTTAATACATGAGTTACTCTTAATAATGCTTTTTTATAAAAAGTCATTGAGTCATTTCATTACAAAGAATTTTAGCATCTTTCCAATATGGATTCAGACTTGCTAGCATTTGCAATTGATTTTTGTTTCTCCTAGTGTAAGGTTACCATATATTAATTTCATTCCCCGTAAATCAATTTTCCAAGTATTGTCCATTGAACATTCAGTTTCTTCCCTTTCCCATCACTGGTATAATGTATTTACCTATATGTAGTTTTTAATCATGTTTCAGTCTGCTTCCCTATCTCAATGCCATGTTCCTTAGCTGTTCTAGCTTCACAATTGTCTGGAGAATGTAGGGCAGAATTTATCTTAACAATTCTTGGTTTTGGGCCCTTGGAAAAAACCCTGGCTCTTTGTTTTTCTAGATAGTATTTTAAAAATTTCATTTAAAAAAATCCATAGAGAAGATGTTGATTTTTACTTGTTTGGGGCATGTTGATAGTTTGGGGGCAGCTGATGGATTTTGTAATTCTGTTCAATGCTTTACATGTTGTTGCTATTGACAATGAGTAACTTAATATCTATGTGGGTGTGGGTAGAATTGAAATTTACTGTTAGAAAGTGCTTTTATATCCAATAATATTCAATTTACTATATTACTAGGAATTTTTTCTCTACTGGGTATTTCATGTTCTCCATTCAATTTTAACAAATGCCACTAATGACACTTTAGGTTTTGTTTGTTTTATTTTTATCCCTAACCTCATAATATGGAATTAAAATAATAGTCCTTCACCATGTATCTCCAGTTTTGTTTTATTTTATTTTTAAAGTAAGAAAGAAACTTCTGGTTCCTCTAAATTATTGTCCTATTAGAAGTTGAGTACAATTTCTAATAAATTCAGAATGGTAGCTCTTGAGATGAAGATACAAGAATAATCCACAGACAGGGTGTTTATTTATCAATGTTTGAACTGATAAATTCAGTTCAATTTTAGTCAGAAAGAAAATTCTCTTTTTGTCTGGGCTGTAAAATGGGTGGGTATGGTTATGGGGATGTGCGAGCTTCATGTTGCTACAGACCCAAACTTGCTGTTGGAAGATGCCAGTACCAACAATTGTAGCATAGAGGTGGCAGAAAAGATGGATTGAAGATAACCACTAAGGTCTTTTATTGCTTTGTAATGCTTTCCAGTTGTGCTCAGTCATGGAAGCTACAGCATCATATTGTTTGACTATGTTGGTTGAAATTATATCATTCAACTTTTTGCCAGAAAGAATCCTATGTAAGTCATTCCCACTCGGGCATATCTGATTCACTTCCTGTTTCCCCATCTTTCTGTGAGAGTTCTCACACTTGGTTTCTCTTGCTTTCCATTGGGTGCTTCCTTGGTCTAGGCTTCTCAGCCCCATCTAGCACCCAAGCTACGTGTATGGTCTTTTATAGAAAGCCATCTTTTTGACATCTCTGCCCAAGGCAAACTATTCAGCCTAAAGAATGACTACCAATATTGAGTACTCATCTACTTCCCAGGTGAACAAAAAGGCTTTTTCAAAGTTGTCTACTATTAAATACATATTTTTATTTGTATGTTCACTGCTAATTAAATAGCTAGTTAATCTTTTTATTCCTCTATGTCTTAGTTTCCTTTCCTACAGTTATGGTAAAATACCCTGATGGAAGCAATGAGGGTGAAAGGATTTATTTGGCTAACACATCCAGGTGACAGTTAATCATTGCAAGGGGTCAAAACAGCAGGAGTTTGAAGCAACTAGTTGTGTTACACCCATGGTCAAGAGCAGCAAGTTAATGTATGTTTGATAGTACTCAGCTTGCACATCACAGGACCTAGCCCATGAAATGGTACCACCACATTCAATGTGTGTCACTATTAACCCAAATTAGAAAATGCCTCACAGGCATACCCCATAGGTTAACCTAGTCTAGACAATACCCCCTGAGACTACCTTCTCAGGCAATTCTTCCTTGTGTCAAATTATCAGTCAAACTAACTAACCATCATACCCTACTAAAACAAGAACTCCTAGAGACTACATATATGTCATGAAAATCTAGGTATATGGAGATAAGATGAGCACCGTGGCAGGAAAGTTTATCTTTGGATGTACTATTAACTAAATATTAAATACTTTCCTAACTAATTATTAAGTACTTTCCTATGAAACATTTAATTTGCATATACAAGATCAATTTTACCCATAAAAATTTCTACTTGGTAGAAGAAATAAGGAATTTTGAAGGTCAGTTTTTTTTTAATCACTAAGAATTGTATGCTTACATTCAAAATTTTGTGCAAAACTAGTTGAGAATGCATTGATAGCTTAATTCAGTTTCCAAGGGACATTTAGTTGCAGTAAATGTTGCATAGATATATCATACTGTGCCTTTAGGTCTTTGTTCACAGGGAGCAGAATGCTTGTTTAAATTTCGGCTGAAAATTGAATCATTTATTTGTGAACCATGTTGTAAACACAAAAACAAGAATGAAACATGACTAGGAAAGAATTTAGCTTCATCCTGGGTTTTACACAGAAGATTTTCATTGCTGTTTTTCTCCTGAAAATTTAGAGAGATGATAAGTTACTTCCCATACTATTTTGCTCCTTAATTTTATATTCACGAAGCTTAAGAGTTGGCAGTAAGCTTTAGGAGTGGTCTTTTAGCCAATGTCTATGAGGTATGAGGCATACTAGAACCCGGTTGTAAATACCAGTCTTGGTTTCTCCATTACTGCTGAGACAATACACCCTGGAGTGGGGGTGAGGGGAGGCAGGTCAAAAGAGAAAGGCTTTGCTCTGGATAACAGTTCTATGTTACAGTCTTTCTTGGAATACAACCATGGTGGCAGGAGTTTAAAACATCTGGTCACATTAGACCCATAGTCAGGTACCACAGAGTGATGAATATATGATGCTACTTGTCCCCACGCACTCTGTTTATACATCCCAGCATCCCAGCCAGGGAATGATACCACCCACAAAGGCTGGGTCTTCCCACATCATTTGTCTCAATCAAGACAATTCACTACAGGGATGTCCAGAGGTCTATCTCCCAAGTGATTCTAGATTCTATTGTGTTGATAGTTAACAGGATCCATGAGACCATCAAAACCAAAAATCTGTGAGTGAAAAGAGAACATTGGAAATGCCCAAACATGTATTTATCACTGCAGTACCTCTTATAAATGAGCTTTCTATTGTCAAAAAATGACTCAGCAGCAAATCACAGATTTCATCAGAATACAACGCTAGAGCCCTTACCTCTTCAGTGTTTTTTGTTTTTTTTTTAAATATTTTATTTTATTTTTGATCTTCTGAGATTGACACACTTCTTGCCTCTTCTTCCTAAGTATTGAGACCACGATCCTGTACTACCATGCAAACTATTTTTCATCTTTATTATACAGTATTTTTATTATTATTATTTTTTTTTTTTGCTAAATGGCAAATACTTATAGGCTGAATCAGTTAGGATTTTTATGAGTTCCAAAGATACCTTTTTTCTTAAATCAATTTGTGTCATTCTACCATTGTATTTAAGAGTTAAACAAGCAGAGTAGTGACAAATAACCAGTAAATAATAACAGCAGGGTCCCACCGTGGTTTTGAATGCCTCTAGTCAAACTTACTCTTTTACTATAACAATAACTAAGCTACGTCTTTAAAAGTCAATTCTTGGTTGCTTTATAACTTTTGTTCCCTGTGGAGTGCGACAGTAATACCCTTTCTGTACATCTTGAGTAGTTATTGATTAGAATACTTTAAAGTTTATAAATACGTGAATGAAAATATTGACTGAAGAGGATGAGCTAGACATCTAGAGAAACTTACATTGGGCATAAATGGGCCTTATATTTGGACAAACTATTAGAAATTTAGGTAAAATAGTAACCACGTAACTTTAGTGTGTCATAGCTGGCCACTTACCATGCTGTTTTAAAGGAAGACTGAGAGAAGGACCAGGCGGTGGTGGGGCACGCCTTTACTCCCAGCACTGGGGAGCAAAGCCAGGTGGATCTCTGCGAGTTCAAGGCCAGCCTGGGCTACAGAGTGAGTTCCAGTACAGGTACCAAAGCTACAGGGAGAAACCCTGTCTCAAAAAACAAAAACAAACAAACAAAACAAAACTGAGCAAAGGAAGACAAAATTAATCCTCCAGTGGAAGAGAACACTGATTAAAGATTGAGGGGCTGGGGAGAAGGTAGGGGCGGGGACAGAAGGGGGGAGGACAGGGGAACCCATGGCTGATGTGTAAAATTAAAACACAAATATAATAAATAACAAAAAAAAAGATTCTGGGCTTTTTAAAAAAGATGTATTTTTATTTTATGTGATGAGTATTGACCTACATACATGCATGTATATGTACCATGTACATGCCTGGTACCTACAGGGGCCAGAGAATAGTTCCAGACACCCTGTAACTGGAGTTACAGATGGAAGCCATATGAGTGTTTGGAACCAAACCTAGCCCCTTTGCAAGAGCAGCACATGCTCTTAATCAATGCTCTCTCTCTCCAGCCCTGACTCTGAAATTGTTAAATTGGGTATGATATTGTTCTGTTTCTCAGGTATACCACTGACCATTTGTTCTCCCTGCATCCTCCTGTAAATATTCGTCTACAAGAAACTAAAGCATCCATATGCAGAAATTAGACCAGGATTGAACATTTCCAGGTTATCTGTTGGAAAGTTTATGTGCAGGGACAGAAGCATTGCTGGTCTCTTATAACACAAAAAATTACACTGATTTTCCACAAGCTTTCTGCAGAACATGAGTTCATTCTCCTTTAGTCACCAAGGAATGCTGAATTCATCTAAGGCTTTTCCGTTCACAAGCAATTCTTTTCTTCCTCCTCCTCCTCCTCCTCCTCCTCCTCCTCCTCCTCCTCCTCCTTCTTCAGATTTCACTTGTAGCCCTGGCCATCCTGGAATTCAAAACTTGCTAAATAGACCAAGCTGGACCTCAACTCACAGAGATTCACCTGCCTCTACCTCTGTCCCCCAAGTGCTGGGATTAAAGGGGGCACCACCATGCCCAGTCTTTGTCCTCTCACAATATTTGTGAAATTTTAGGGTGATTAATTTCCTTACTCCAACCTTCTCAGCTGTGCTATCAGTTCTGAAAGAACAGGAATTACTTCATTTTTATGACCAAGTCGTGTGGCATATTTGCTATTCAATGATTATTTATTAACCCAATAAATTAATGAATCAAAAAGTAGATCATTGAATCAAGCAGGCCAATAATATATTGACGATATGCAAGGATATTTAGAATTCAGTATGTTTTTGTATATATGGTCTTTTAAAAAATATTATTAAGTAAACATGCAAAGCCTTATTATGACCAGAGAGGCTTTATACAGTTCCTGGGAATTCAGTTCCACATGGGTGGAACTTGGTGTTATGAGGCATTTTTCACTATCTTTGATATTTGGCTAGGCTTGAGTTTGAACTGTATCCTGGAACTCCCGCCTGTCTCAGATTCCCCGTGCTTAGGAGAGTGTTAAGAGAGCTGCACAAGATGGAGGGGGAAGCTCAGGCCTCATGCTTGCTTCTCAACTTTTACTCTGCTCAGTCTAGAACCCAGACATTACAACACTATCACCACATGATAGTAGAATCTTCACATGCATGGTACATATACATGCATGCAAGTAGGGCAATACTCATCACATAAAATAAAAATACATCTTTTTGAAAAAGTCCAGAATCTTTAATCAATGTTCTCTTGCACTGGAATAGCATTATTTAGTCTACATAGTTTTAATTTTTGAAATTGGCTCTGTTATGGCTAACAGAAAAAAACTTTAGGGCAGAAAGTTTGTTGGTTTTTTATTGCACATTACTTAAAAATGCAGACAGGCTAGTTGCCCCTTGTGTATTTGACAGTTTGCCATTCTTGCTAATTAGAAGATGTACCCAATTGAAAAAAATGCCTCTAAAAGACTGGGCTGTAGGCAAGCCTGTAGGCCATTTTCTTAATTAGTGATTGATGAGGGAGGACCCAACCCATTATGGGTGGCACCATCCCTAGGGTGGTGGTTCTGGGTTCTGTAAGAAAGCAGGATGAGCAAGCCAGTAAGCATCATTTCCCCATGGCTTCTGCATCATCTCTTGTCTCTAGGTCCCTGCCCTGCTTGAGTTCTTGTCCTGATTTCCTTTGATTATGAACTATGATATGCAAGTGTAAGATGAATAAACCCTCCCTCCCCAAGTTTATTTTGGTCATGATACTTTATCACAGCAATAGTAACCCTAACTAAGACAGAAGGCATGTGTTTTCCAAAATGTTCCGAATGGTTTTTTTTTTTGTTTTTGTTTTTATAGCCTTGAAAAGACTGACAGGAAAATAAAATAGAAGAAACTCAAGAAGAAATGCTAAATTCTAGTCCATAGGGCTTCTTTGTACTCATACCAGAAAATTCTAGATAGATCTTCCTGAACCATTTTCATTCCAGAGAGTCACAGCAAGATTCACCACAATTCTGTCCATCCACTTTCTTCCAAATTAATGATCAGGATTCAGTTCAAATGGAAGGTGACTCAGGAATGGGGATGAGGAGTAGGAAGAGGCTGCTGATTTCTCTACTGCCACAAAATAACACTACACAGTAATGAATAAGAGAAGGCCATCTGTGCATGTCACAGCAAGAATCCACTCCAGTCAGTATGGTCCCTAGGTAGCTCCCAGCATTGTGCTGGGGATGAAGGGCATGGCTACTTTTTCCAGTTTTTGCTAGCTTAAAAAGGTGTATGCTTGGGATGGATGATAATGGTTTTTGCTGAATAAATGTAAGGTAGAACAAACTGCGTAGAGAAGATCCCCTGCAAGGAAAATGAAGGCTGTTAAAAAATGCCTCCTGCAACTTTTGAAGATGGGAATGACGACTAATGTATCAATTAGATGCCCCATCTTTCATTCCCTTTGTACTAAATAGTACTGAACAATTAACTCCCATCAAACCATACCTGAAATATCTCTGAGTGATAAATAGCACTTACAGGAGCCAACATATTTTTTTTTTTCTGAAAATGTACTTTTTTCCTTTTCTACTAAAACTTTTGAAAGTCAAAGTTTCTGGTGATAATAACATGCATTTATCTAAATAGAAACAAGCATCTACTTCAGAGAATTATTTTCCCTGCATGTGTTGGAGTTTTAAAACTTCTTAACAAGTGTCCCTAATCTCTAAAGTTTTTTTAGTAAATGAGGAAGTGTTAGACCATGTAACCATTTAGTAGACAGTTTTTCTAATGTCAACTTAAATGTAGGACTGGGGAATATCCTAAAAATACAACAATTTCCCATTCTTATAAATTTATGAAGATGTTGAATATGGGATTTTTTTCACTTGAAGTACTATAACGCTGCCATGTTATGTACAAATACTAAAATCCTTTGCTCTAGTTTCATTGTATTGCTGTCACTAATAATGTGACTAAAAGCATCTTAGGGGAAGAAAGGATTATTTATCTGGCTTACATTTCTAGCCCAAGGTCCATTATTGAGTGATGTCAGGAGAATCCAAAGCAGGTACACTTGCTATTCCAGGCAGTACTAAATTTAACTAGGGAACTCACAGTCAAGGAGGTTCAGGAGAAAGGACATATTCTGCTTGAGGGGAAGAAGTAAGTTCAGCTCTGAAAATCCACATGGTGACTCATGATAACTTTGGGTCCAGGGCTTCCAATACTCTCTTCTGATCTCAGAGAGCACTGTACATTCACACATGCAAGCAAGATGCTCATATACATAATATAAAAATAAAATTAAACACTTAAGTTAGTGCATGACTTTCATCCCATCACTCAAGAGGATAAGGCAAAGTTCTAGGCCAGCCAGAGCTACACAGTGAGACTTTGTCTAAAGAAAAGAAACCCACCTTATCTAATATTGTAGAGAAATAAATATTGGGCTCAACCTGTGAAAGGCGCTTACTCCATGCCTAAGGACTTGGTTTCATCCCTTGGGACCCACATCATAGAATGAGAGAACCAACTCTTGTAAGTTTTCTCTGATCTCCATATATATGACTTGGTACTACAGTGTGCAAACACACACACACACACACACACACACACACACACACACACACAGAGGGAATAAATGTGATAAAAATGAAATTAGAAAATAATTCTTAAAAGTAACAAAAATGCACCATATTTAAAAATGACTATTATTGTTTAAAGAAAATATTTAAATTTTGAGAAAAAGGGGAATTATATACAGAGGCTAGGCCTAGGTAATAATAATTATGTTTTTAGTGAAATTATTTTAAAAGTGGTTTACCTAGAAGTTTCCCTTGACATGGGGTCAATGGGGTGACTTATTCTCTCTTCTCCTTGAATTCATTCCCCTGAACACCAGAGAACAGCCAATGTGGTTTGTGTTGGTTTATAATTTCAAATATGATAGACTCTTCAATAGGATGTAAATATTGTTTATTTTACATTTTGCTAAAGGAAACTTCTTTTCTTCAGATAATTTGACTTTTATGGTATTTTGTTTGTTTTTCCCTATCAATGTGCCTGAATGAACACTTCCGCTGTGACCATAACTACCATTTGACCGGCGATAGCCTACGTGTTACCTGAAACAGCAACTTGTGACTCGGTTCACCAGTTCTGAAAATGTCTGTGAAGTCCCATGAATTTAAAATGTTTCCTTCCTTTCTTCTCTCCTTCCTTTTCTTATCCCTTTTCTCTTCAGATGAAACATCACACAGGTTTTATGCTGTTTATAACACCGGAAGCCACACATCAAATTTCATTAAGGATGTCAAATGCTGCTTCATTTTAAATTCAGAGGCACTGCCAAGTGCAATCTCTAGTTCAGTGCAAAGTACTTCCAAGTGTGACTCTCTCATTCATTGGTGTGTGGGGACCATAATCAGATATAATATCTATAGTGAGCGGATAATTTCTTTGTCCACAGATAATACACCAGAACAGATTCACCACCTGTGTATCTCTATTGACAGAGTTTTATTACAAGTAATTATTCCGGATGTGCTGTGTTTTTGGCTCATTATGGGAAAACATTTGAGACCAGGCAGCGCCCAGTACAGCAACAGCATGCATATCTTCTACAAGCTACTGCGTGCATCTGTGGCCAAATCCTGACTTACCACTCTCTTTCAGCTCAACAAGCCAGCAGAACTAGGCTAAGAAGTGATCATTGATGTTATTAAGTTGTTATTATACAGATCTCACACAGACAAGCCCCCAACTGGAGCTGCTTGGAATGTTGTGATAATATCTATGCACAGTTGAGACAGAGAGGGAGGTAAGGAGAAAAGGATGGAGGGAGGGATGGAGGGAGGGATGGAGTGAGGGAAGGGGAGAGTACAATTTAATAATTTTATTATCACTTGGTCATTCAGTATTCTGACGTCTACAGTGGGTTTCTTGAGTTTTCCTTCTTAATCCTGAACATTCCACTGTGTGTTAAAAATCAGTGAGCACTCTGATCATCTGATGAGATTTTTCTCTTCATGCTCTAGAGGGAGGATTGCTTAGAAAAAAAAAATTATCTGGTTAAATTGCCCATGACTTTTGTATATATTTTTGTGTAAATTATTGCTTCCTAGTAGCCTGTTTGCTTTTTCTACTCTAGTACATATGGCCCATTTTAATGAGATGATTGATTAAAGTGCACTCACATTTAACTATTCGAGATTAACTCTCTCACAACTGTTCCTCTTTGTTCCATGATTTTTCCAGCATGTAGAGGATATATATATATGGATATATCCATATAAAATTCATGTTAAACGTTTAGATTTAAGTTCTACTCCTGCGTGTGTGTGGTGTGTGTGTTCCTGAGGCACATTTTATACAGAAACTAGAAAGTTAACATTGAAGTTGCCTGGCTGACTGATTACTGAAGAGTTTAATAGCAGCCTTTGTCTTTTAAGAATCATCTGACTTATGGCATTTTATTGGGTCCTATTTGGTCACAGAAGCTGCTTTGGGTATGATGTCTTATTTGGAATGAAGTTCCTTTCATACCATTCATTTGGCAATCACTTGTATACTTCCCATACGTCGTTATGTACGTACTTCCTCTCTCCTGGTGGCAGTGGTCAAGGGCTCAGGCTCTTGGGTGAGAGCAGTCTTTTTAAAGCATCTCAAGCACCAACTAGAATAAGTGAAGTTACAAGATGTGTCATGACTTATTGCTATGAAATGGAGGCTGAAGAGAGCTTTAGTTAGCTACTACTGGCTATGGGTTCCTGGGCTGGGTTTCGGAGCGAGATTAATTGTATTCTGTCCAGATTGGTCGCAGTTACTGTGTGGTTAGAATTCAGGCTCCTTCTCTGTATTTCAGCAGAGAGAATACTTGTTCTAATAGATGAAGAGTTTCTTTCAGACCCTGAAATTCAATTGACTTCCCAGCTAAAACTGCAGCAGGAGCTGCCCTGGAGCATCCTGGGTCCTTGATCCAGACATCTTTCAGGTTTCAGGTTTCACATTTGCTGTTATTTCCCCACAGCAGGTATCTGCTCCGTCTTGCTGACCACACTGTCCCATCCACAGAAGACAAATGGCTAAATGGCTCCAGGTTCTCTGCTAGCAAAATAAACCAACAAACAAAATCCAAATTTTCTCCTGGTGTCCCTTCTTCTGGACTTGAAGGACATAACAATTTCTTTGGTGAGTTTCTTTTATTCTGGTCATACATTATTTTTGTTTATCTAACAATGTTTATTTTGATCAAAATATACCATATGAGATTCTCAAAGAATCAACACAAGTATATTTTCAAATATTTATCTGGTTTCTACTCTTCAATGATATTTTTGCTTGCTATAGAATTCTGTATTGGGTATGTAAAATGAATAGAAAATTTCTTAATTAAAAAAAGAATTATTTAACAAATAAATAAATAAATTTCAATTATTTTCTGCCCACTTTTGAGAACTCATTTGACAAAACTATGGATTTACCCCCTGCAGATCTTCCATGATCAGCTCAAAAGGAATGCCCTGGCAACTATCAGTTTTACTTTCTACCCTTTACACATCCAACACACACAATCCCTTCTCATTTTGACTGAGATGTGCTGGGGGATGTCTTTCTATATACTGTGAATATATATTGCTCCCATTGGTTAATAAATAAGCTGCTTTGACCTATGGCAAGGCATCTTAGAGGCAGGTGGGAAATCCAAGGAGAGAGACAGGAAGAAGAAAGGAGGAGCCAGCCTACTGTCCAAGGAACAACATGCCAGCAGAACAGTAAGCCACAGAACACCTGGCAAAACATAGATTAATAGAAATGGGTTAATTTAAGATATAAGAGCTAGCTAAAAAGAGGCCTTCCATAGGCCATACAATTTGTAAACAATATTAAGCCTGTAGGTGATTATTTTATAAGGGGCCGCAGGACCTTGAGACCAGAGGAAACGCCAGACCTGAGAAGTTTACAGCTACAAAGATGTGCCTTCATTGGAAGCACTTTGGATTAGCTTCAGAACATGCTTAAAACTATGTAAGGATAAGTTTGACTTAAAAAAAAATACCCTTTTAACATCAAAGAAGAAGGAAATGAGGTGGAAGGTAACATCTCCTAAATACTGCCCTGGAGTTCTGAAGGTAGTGATGGTCAAGGCTTCCTTAAAAATGGGTGCCTTTGCGGCTGTGGAGCCCCCAGCTGGATCAGGCCCTCTGGATAAGTAAGACAATTGAATAGCTTGAACTGTTTGGGAGGCATCCAGGTTGTGGGACCAGGACCTGTCCCTAGTGCATGAGCTGGCTGTTTGGAACCTTGGGTTTACACAGGGACACTTTGCTCAGCCTGGAAGGAGGGCACTGGACCTGCCTGTACTGAATCCACCAGGTTGAGTTGAATCCCAAGGGGAGTCTTGGCCCTGGAGGAGATGGGAATGGAGGGGAGGGGATGGGGGGGAAGGTGGCAGTGGGGGCGGGAGTGGGGAGGACAGGGGAACCCATGGCTGATGTGTAAAATTAAAACATAATAATAATAATAATAATAAAATAAAATAAATTGGTGCCTTTGTAAGGACCACTCCCAGAGGGACATTTGCCTTTGAAAACACTTGGTTATCTCAGTGTCCTTATAATTAATCATGAGAAGGGCAATCGAAATCAAATAAAGTGTGCTCTGCTGCTGAAGGGAGTTTTCATTCTCTTTGTGGGCACCCTAAGGAGGCCGCACTGGATGTGCTGGGCCTCTGTGGACGCAGCACTTGATGATGATGCCTACTAAAATACACTCACAACTTGTTTTCCAAGAACCACAGACTCTGTGTGAGGTGGGGGTGTTCTGTTTAATTATAGGAGGACTGAATGAATGCCTTGATCTCTGCATCCCAAGAATGTGAAAAACAGGATCGGAAGGATGACTCAGTGTGTAAGAGCAGGGGCTACTCTTGCAGAGGATTCAGGTTCAGTTCTGAGCACTCACATAATGGCTTACAGCTCTCTGTAACTCCAGTTTCACAGGATCTACACCCTCTTCAGGCCTCCACAGGCACCTGGCGTACATGTGATGCACATATATACATGTAAACAACCACCCATACGCATAAAGGAAAATAAATAAATCCTTTAAAAATAGGTGAAAAATAATCATATACTCTATTCATTTTACTAAAGAAAACAAAACAAAACAAAAAACTCAAAAAACTCCTTTCTCAACACAAAATCAGTATCTCCATTACACAGAAAAAACAACAACAACAACAACAACAAAAAACCTTCTCTTTCCTATCTTCCCATCCTTACATCCAGCCTTTATTTATAAGATAAAGCAGCCATGAAAACAAGTACACAGTACACAGACTGAGAGGCCCCTGTGGATGCTAGGTGTCTAAAATCAGGTGCTGGCATGGTTAATTTCCTCTTAGGTGTTTCTTCTGGCTTGCAGATTGCCTCTATTGCTTTTCAGCATCCTCCATTGTCTTAATTCTGTGTAGGTTTCCTACATTTTCTCCTCTTGTAAACACATAGGCCATATCAGGTTGGCGTACAGCTATGTGGCTTCATTTTAAATCAGGTCTCCACTAAAACCCTATCTGCAAATCCAGTCCTAGTCTGACATACTAACTGCGACTTCAAAAATTGTGTTTTAGGAGACTACAAGAGGGGCATGAAGTAATATTTAAAATAATCACACATAGTTCTCCACAATTCATGGAGAGAGCAAGAACTCATCCACTTATTATAAACCAATAAAATATTTAAAAAGCGTAGCTTTGATCTTTAGATCATTGTATTTACTATTCAAATGCCAGAGAGCAGAAAATAAAAAGTTAACACAGATCCTTGCACTTTTGCTGGTAGTCTGTGTCAAATCAGGGCTCTGAAGTTTCAAAGAGAACTTTGAACTCTGTGTATCGAATCGGCAGACCTTAGAGTAGAGAAAATATATAACTTACATGATGACCAACCAGGGAAAACTATTCCAATATGGGAGTTCATATAATGAACAGTGAAGCATGTTTGTTCTGTTTGTGCTCAATAAATTTATTTGTACAAATGATTCAGGTTTATTTAATAAAAGATAAATGAAAAATCATGATGACTTCCTTGAAATGGAAGTGGTTATAGTAAAGTTAGTATTTTAAATAATTATTGAGGTCCTAGCCTCAGCTTTCATTTTCTTTTCTTTTCTTTTTTCTTTTCTTTTTTTTTTTCTTTTCTTTTCTGTAAATGTCTGGGCATGATCAATGTAAAACATGAAGATTTCTCTTAAGGAGGGATTAGGATTATTGTAGTTTAGGCAAATACTTTTTTTGCTCTGTGTATTTGTATTTTGGTTTTGTTTCAAGAGACATTGAATTTCAGATTCAAATTCTACAATATCAAGTCAGTAGCAAAAATAATTACCCATGACTCATTTATCAAAATTAAACAGACTAGAAATCAATAAAGATGTTTTAAGTAACATAATAAGTTTTCTGAACACTAAGGCAAATTATGCAACCAATGGCCTATATATCTCACCCCATATCCACCCCACAATGGCCTATCCAAGAAGTTTCTTGAAGTAGATGGGAATTATCTAGAGACCCACAGCTGGACAATGTACAAAGAGTAAAAGACTGGAGTATTCAGTCATAAATAAGATGACTTCATCAAACCGTTCCTTTCAAGGCTCAGGAATCTCTGCATAGAGAAAGTAGGAAGATATTAAGAGCCGTAGGAGATGGGTCACTCCAAGGAAAATGTGCCTTCCAGACACAGCAGGACTGATGCTCATATGAAGTCACAAAAGAGTGGCAGCATGCACAAGGCCTGAACAGGTTAAAGCTAGACAGGGCCCCAGCACTGAGAAGGGGAAGTAGACAAGGGGTGCCCCCCTAACCAAAAAGCTGCCTGTAATTGATACTCACTGGCAAAGGGAAAAGTCAGTTTTTGCCAATGGAGTGTCACTGGATATGGCAACCACACTGCATGGTAGGCCCACGCCCAGGAATACTTAGCCAACAGAAATCCAACTCATGGTATTTAGTGGACATTTTGTTTCACTTTGCTTTTGGAATTTTTTTTTTTTTTGTCTTAGTGGTCTTATTTTTTGTGGGTCTTTTATATATTTTTGTTTTGTATTTATTTTTTAGTTTTGTTTTGGTTCTTTTTTTTCTCCCTTTTATTGAAAATAGATTCTTATCTCATACAATATACCCTATGTACAGCTTTCCCTCAATCTACTCTCCCTAATTCCACCCACCTGCTCTCCCATCCAGATCTACTCCCTTTCTGTCTCTCATTAGAAAAGAACAGGCTTCTAAGATGTAACAAACATGATAAAATAAAATATGCTAAGATTAAAAAAAAAAAACAAAACTGTCACATTAAGGCTGGACCAAACAACCTAAGAGGAGGAAAAGAACCTCAAGAAAAGGCACAGGATTCAGAGACCTGCTCATTCACACATGCATAAGAATACTAAAAAGGGAAAGCTATAATACATATTGAGGACCCAGTACAAACCCATGTCAGCAGTCCTGTTATTGCTGCACCAGTCTCTGTGAGTTCATATGAGCCTTGCTCTGATGATCCAGAGGGCCTTGTTCTCCTGGTGTCCTCCATCTCCTCTTGCATCTTATACTCTTTTATTTTCTCTTCTTACAGGGGGTCCCCTGAGCTCTGAAGGAAGGGATTTGATGCAGACATTCCATTTAGAGCTGTGTGTTCCAACGACTTCCTCTCTTCATAAAGTCTGGCTGTGGGTCTTTGTATTTGTTCCCATCTGCTGAAGGAGAAAACTTCTATGATGATGACTGAATAAGGCACTGATCTATGAATATAACCGAATGTCATTAGGAGTCATTGTACTGATACTTTAAAACAAAACAAAACAGTGGTGTTTGGTTTTAACCTAGGTCTCTGCACTATCTAGTATCTGATTCTTGATCACTCAAGCAGTGTTGGTCCTGTCTGGTGAGCCAAATCAGGCATTGGTTGGCTACTCCCACAAGTTCTGTGCCACCACTGCCAGAGCCTATCTTGCAGGCAGGACAGATTGTAGGTCAAAGGTTCTGTGGCTGTATTAGTGTTTTCATTTCTCCCTTGGTAGCCTGCAGAGTAACTTCCAGCACCAAAGATACTAGAAAGTTGGGGTCAAGTCTCCATGTGGGCTCCAACTTGCCTTTCCATGTGTAATGAGTTCTCTGTGGGTCATCTTCAGCAATGGGGCACTGATGTAGTTTGAGGAGAGCAACCCATTATTTTGGCAACAGCCTGGCTTGTTTGGGGATTTTCCTGGGACCCCCTTTGCCAAAAACTCAGTTGAATGTAACCCAGTTCTGGTGTTGGAAACCTTGTTTGATGACAAGAGATGACCAGTTGGGAATCTATCTCCCCATTACTAAGAAACTTCATTAGGATTGCCTTCATATATTTTAGGAGGTTTCTTCCACACTAGGTTTTCATCCCATCCCTTAAATGTCCCTCAGTTCCAGGTGACTCTCCCTGCATCCACTCCCCACCCCCTCTCCGTCATATCTCCTTCCCCCCTCACCACCTGGTCCTCTCATTCTTTTCCCCACCTCACCCCCAACTTACCCATAAAGTCTTTTCTATTTCCCCCATTTCAGAGAGATCCCTGTGTCTCCTCTAGTCCTTTCCTCTATACCTAACCTCTCTGGGTCTATGGATTGTAGGTTAGTTACCATTTATTTAATAGTTAATATCCAAATATAAGTGAATATATACCATATTTATCTTTCTGGATCTGGGTTATCTCACTCACGATGGTTTTTCCAATTCCATCCATTTGCCTACAAATTTCATGGTGTCATATTTTTAAATAGCTAATTAATACCGCATTGTGTAAATGTATATTTCCTTTATCCATTCTTTTATTGAGGGACATCTAGGCTGTTTCTCGTTTAGGGTTATTTTAAACAGAGCAGGAATGAACATGGTTAAGCCAGTGTCAGTGTGACAGGATAAAGCATCTTTTGAGTATATGCTCAAGAATGGTATAAGTAGAACTTGAGGTAGATGGATTCTCAACTTTTTGAGGAACTACCATATAGATTTCCACAGTGGCTGTACAATTTGGAAGCAATGGATGAATGTTCCCCTAATTCCACATCCCTCCCTTTAGGAAAATTAGTTAGCATTAGGGAATGCTTACTAGGGAAAGAATCCCCTGGCTATGTTTCTCTTTAAAATCCTCAATAATCTCTGACACTTTTTTCACCTTATTTCACTATAATCCATAATTCAATGTTGCACATTACCCTGATTAGTACAGGTAATTTAACTACTATTGTCTCTTGTTGTTCATGTGTGTTCTTGAATTGTGTGGCAAGAACAATGCAGCTTAGGTGGTACTTTACAGCTTCTAAGGTTATGGTCTTCCTTATGCCAGTAACTAGGAATAAGATGGAGGAAAGGTCATTAGAAAGAAATTAAATCAGATATCTGTTGAAGGAGTTTGAAATTTTAGTTTTTACCTTCATTTATCAAAAAAACCCATTAATTAACCCATATTCTTTATATTCACGAAATTATCCATTCATTATAAGTATTTACACTTTGTTTATTATGTAGCAATCTAGGTGCTAGATGCATAATGATAAATAAGATAAACATTCTTCCATGAAGCTTGCATTCTAATGGAGGACACAGATGTTATATGTGATCTGTGCATTTTAAAGCTCGTTACAGAGCAAAAGAAGTGTTCTGTCAGAAATAAGCAGTGATGATCTGTAGATACACTATGTAACTGGAGTTTTTTCCAGTGCTACCTGGCCTACGGTCAAAACAAATCTCTCTCACCCACCAGTCCTACAGCCACTCAGACCCAACCAAGTAAACACACAGAGACTTATATTTCTTACAAACTGTATGGCCATGGTAGGCTTCTTGCTAACTATTTTTATAGCTTAAACCATTTCTATTAATCTATACATTGCCATGTAGCTCGTGGCTTACCAGTATCTTAACATCTCCTTCTCATCATGGTGGCAACTGGCTGCGTCTCTCTGCCTCAGCTGTCTTGTTCCCAGAATTCTCTTTTTTCCTTGTCCCGCCTATACTTCCTGCCTGGCTACTGGCTAATCAGTGTTTTATTTATTAACCAATCAGAGCACAAATTTAGCATACAGAACATCCCACAACAACAATATGCCTTTAGAAAAGCTAGCCAGAAATACCTCTCAAGCTATAAAACCTTTAAGCTTTACTGTGAATCAGTCATGTAAAATATTACTTGAACATTCTAAGCAGAGGAATGAACATGTGGAAATAAAAGTTATACTACATACTCTGCAAAGCAAATCATCGAAAATGTTGAGGAGTTGAATGATAAGAAATAGTATCTGAGATGATATTGGCAACTTGGCTGGGTTTAGAAATGTCCAGGTATTAGTGAAGTAGACCCTTGAGTGAGTCTTACAAGGCTGTTTCAGAAATTTTAATTGCACAGAGAAGAACCATTCTGAATATAAATTCTTGGGCTGAATAAAAAAACTGAAAACAAAACAAACAAAAAACAACAGAGAAAGCCGGTGGGTTTAGCATCAGCATTCAGCTCTCTCTGTTTCTTTACTATGCAAGCAATGTGATGAGCAACCTCACTTCAGGGTACTTCTCAGCCATGATGGCCTGTTCCTTCAAACTATGAGCTACAATAATTCTTTCATGCACTACATTTCTTTGGCCAAAGGTTTTTATACATTGATGATTAAAGTAACTAACACAATATTTCTAGCTTTAATGTGTGGATTTGTGTAATCTAGTATTAGCAGGAATGGAAAATGGTTGTGGGAATAGAAGTTACTCCTAACTATTTCTGAGAATTGCTAGTAAATACAGAGTGAAGTGGAGTAGAAAAGGCCAGAAAGCTGATTCTGGGCGAGTCTCCATAGAAACCAAAGGAAGGGAAATGAAGTACCAAAATCACTTGAGAGTCATGGTTCAGAAGCTGGAAGGGAGCTGGAGTGGAGAAGCTACAGGAAGGAACATCCCACAGCAAAGGATATTTCATAGTTGTTTTCAACAATACTGAACTACCTGGGGGATACTGTTTGGGCCAGTATGTGGTACTTTGTTGGGTTTTTGTGACCAAAATCAAGGAAGTAGTCAGACAAGTACAGATTCAGGACTTCCTTTCTTTTACATTTTGATACAGACCAATTAAGAGTTTTAGCAAAGGCTTAGAAGGGAGGCTCTTTCTTTGTTGCATAGAACAAGGTTGGGATCAACAACCCTGGCACCTCCTGAGCAGAGCCTTATGGTCAGGTTTTATAAAAACTAAGTCTCAGACAAGAGGTTGCAGATCTCCCATTTCCTTAAAATATAATAATTCCTAGATAATGAGTGGGAGTATTTCTCCAAACTGACCTTGAAGTTCTCAGAGGTAACATCAGAGATTAGAGTGCTAGAGAATTCCTGTGGCTGCACATTGCGAAGTCAGAGGCCTCCCAGATCTGAGGCGAGATCCCTGAACAGTGGTGTCCAAACCATCCTTTCCCATAGGACTTCAGCTTAGGTCAAGTTTAGAAGGGAAGAACACTGAGATGAGGAAGAATCACTGTGGTTTCTAGCCAATAAATAGTTTAGAAACTCAGACAAGACCTTGTAGTGCCATGAACCTGTTAAAAGGAGCCAATGAGATTGCAGGGTGCAATTCCCAAGGACCATATGACAGTCTGTTATCATCATGACCAAATCCAGGAGAATAAACCAAATTGATCTCAGTTTTGTTTGAGTCCCTTCATGTTTCCTGTCCAAGAGACTGGCAGGTATCTTACTGTACTGTACACCTGGGGAAATAAGGAAGGGAGAACTTACTGTGAGGGTTTGTGGTTTCACAGTCTTTGATTCCACTGGTAACAGTGGGAAGTATTTCCCACCTATTACTTTAATCTATGAGCATTTTGTACTAAAAGAAGGTCTGTTGTCACACTGAATTCTGTTATGTAATAAAACAAAGAATGTATTTATGTGTGTGTGTGTGTGTGTGTGTGTGTGTGTGTGTGTAGAGAGAGAGAGAGAGACAGAGATATACATTTTGTTAAATCACAAAGCAAAATGTAACCTAATAATTTATAAAAAATCCTTAAGCAATATTATTTTCTTTCCTTGATAAAACTCACACCATATAGGATAATGTATTAAATTTCCAACCCTGGACAGTTTTTTCTAATAATGCATGATCATAGATGATATATGGATATGATTACAATCCATGATAAAGTGTTCCTTTTAATTTAGTCAGTGTAATAAACTATTTTTAAAGATATATGTTGAGCAAAAGCTGAGTTGAGCAGGAAATGATCTGACAGCTTTCATACATTACTGGCTTAATTGCCCAGTAGAGATTGCTTCCAATGTGAAGGTCTATTTTCACAGATTTTGAGCTGGAGAAACAGATGCAAATTTTTAGAGAATTTGAACTATCAGCAGCATCAGAATGGAGTTACAATACTCTGGTGGTAGAATGAGAATACCTCCCCCCCCAGGCTCATATATTTGAATGCTAGGTCCTCTGTTGGTGGAACTGTAAGGAAAGGATTATGAAAGTGTGGCCTTGTGGAAGGAGGTAGGGTGGGCTTTGAGGTTTCAAAAACCTACATCATTTCCAGTTAGTTCTCTCTCTTTCTGCTTCATGGTTGTTGACTTAGGATATGTGTTCTCAACCACTGCTCCTGTGCCATGCCTGCCTGACTGTTCCCATGGCCCTTGCTGTGGTGGTCATGGATTCACCCTCTTAAACAATAAGTTTCCAATAAACTCTTCTTTTTATAAATTGTCTTGGTCATGGTATCATATCACAACAATTAAAAAATAGCTAAGACATATAGGTAACATTGGCCAACACAATGCAAATGTCATTCAGTTAAACTCTCTCCTTCTTCCCTTACATCAGTTGCTTTACTTTAGCCTGTTTTATAGGGAAAGACACTGATCTTATGGCTTCAACAATGTATCACATAACACTGTAGTGTCAAAAGTAGAACATATGTAGTCTAAGCCCAAAGTCATAATGTCTACTGTAAAGAAAAATCAATAGGTCCTCAAAGAGCACATCAAATCACTTTGGAACAGTGATAGAGGCCCATCTTGAGAAGCAGAGTGATACATATAATCATTACCATCTGTCAGCTGCACTGGTTTCAGTGTGGAGCACGTTGAGCAGATCCCCAGGGTGTCTAGCTAATGAAATGCTGTTCAGGTTTATAAGATGAATAATCAATGCTTAGGTGTTCTAAATCTGAACCTTGGATTTTTCATACATTAAAACTGACATGCCAGCTATGACAACGCAGTCTCCAGATCTTCAACTATAGGGGGTGCAATTCATCAAGCATGGTCAGCTACATAAATTTACAAGGATTGCTTCAAAATGAAAATGTAGTGACCTTTATTGAAAGGGCAGGGGGAAAAGTGTTGATAAAAATAAATGATTTTCCTCTCTCCTGTAGTCCCTACTTTGACTTTTCAAAGTGATTTTAAACTAATATTCAATGCTCTAAGTACATAGACATTAAAATATTAAATGACTGGTTTGAATTATACCATTGACTTTTATGTTGTGCAGTAGTGTCAATAAATAGGAGTATTTCTTTATCTAGGATCTCTAAGTTATGTAGTTTGTACTTGAAAGCTTATACATGCATATGTATACTGTTCTTGCTAGAAAATGGAAATAGTACAAACATAAGCCAGAGTTTTTATTACCTTCTTGCCACATTGTCTTCCCTCCACTCATGGACAAGCAAGGAATTCCTGAAAGGAAAAGAAGTATCAGCGTGTCCCATATTTCTCTTTCTTTCTAGGACATCATTTTCTGCAAAACAAATTGGTTAATTAATATCCAAGAGTTACAGAAGATGTGATGTACTTCCTTGGCACTTTCTATTTCATAGAATCCATTGCCTTCTTTCCTATGTGTGTATATGTCTAGAAGTTTCTCAATATGAATTGTGTAAATCAGTGATTCTACTGATATATCAAATGCTGTTGGGATGGTGAGATCCCATAGTAATTTAAGTTCTGATTAGCTGTTTCTTGACCACTCTCAGTACCTTTGCTTAGTCAACTGTAGCCCTCGAAAACTGCACTGACACAGCTAGGATGTGAGAGACTATGAGGGCTGCTTGTGGATTACCATGAACTTCACTAAATACGACTTGCCCATAGCTGTTAGGCCAGGAATGGTTTTATCTCTTGAGTGTGGGACTAATAATACTTTTGGTAAAAGCTTAAGTTTTTTGTTTTGTTTTTTTAGGCAATAGCAAGGGGGAAAAAAGAAAAACTTCCAATAAGTGGCACTGTAGGGGTTATACCAAGTTACATATTATATGTGAAAGAAAAAAAAAAAAAAGGTGGCTTGTGGTGGCTAATTTCATGTGTTAACCTGATTGTTGTAGGGAATACTCAGACAGTCAAAAGATTGTTTTAGTTCATCTGTAAAGTTACATTTGGAAGAGACTAATTAGCATTCAAGTCACAGATCTAATAAAGAAGATCACCCTGCAAATGTAGGATGGTATCTTCCAATTTGTTGAGGGCCATGATTGAACAGAAATGTCATGTAATAGTAAATTTGTTCTCTAGTTGAGCCATGGAACATTATACTCTCCTTCCTTTGGCCACAGATATTTCTGATTCATGGGGCTTAAAAAGTTTCCATTAAGACTCCCACCATTCATTATATCCTGGTCCTTAGGCATTTACTTTTTTATTGACACTAAACCACGTCCTTTCCTGGGCCTTCTGATTACTGAAGGAAGATTGTGGGACTCTTTGTTTATATAGGCCAATCTCTGATAATTAATATCTTTCTTCCTCCCTTCCTTTCCTTCTTGTCTCTCTCTCTCTCTCTCTCTCTCTCTCTCTGTCTCTCCTTCCTTTGTTCCTTCCTTCGTTCCTTCGTTCCTTCGTTCCTTCGTTCCTTCGTTCCTTCCTTCCTTCTTTCTTTCCTTCCTTCCTTCTTTCCTTCCTTCTCATCTGTCTCTTTATGTGCCTGTGTTTCCCATGTAGAAACCTCAACAATATATAAATTAAAATAGGAATATAGAGCCCAGTGACGGTGGTGCATGCCTTTAATTCCAGCATTTGAGAGGCAGAGCCAGGTGGATCTCTGTGAGTTTGAGGCCAGCCTGGTCTACAGAGCGAGATCCAGGATAGGCACCAAAACTACACAGAGAAACCCTGTCTCGAGAAACTAAATATATATATATTCTTGAGTAGTAGCCGATGGCCTTGCCTTCTGTTCAGTAGGTTAGAAGATTAACAATGGAAATAACAGAGTCCTAGGATATGAATGGGCATATGACAGTAGGTGCAACGTGTGAAGGGTTTGTTAATATCTTATGTAATTGACTTCACAGAAACATTTTTCACTGTGGACACATGAAGAACAGCAGCCATTTGACATTAGTGTTTTGCCACAGATAGGAATGAAATGAATATTGAAATACTGTTTGTTTCTGCTTTGGGGTTTTATTCTTAAAAAAAAAAAAAAAGATTGGGTCTTCAGTATAATATCACTTTTCAAGGAGACCAAGCAATCTCTATAGAACTGACCAGGAAGGATGTCTTCTATACTAAAAGGGCTAGCAGTCATCCTGACAGAGGTACTTTTGCAAGTTTGCATTTGCTTTTTCTGCATGCATAAAATCAGTCATCATTTCCAACTATGAGTTTATTGATGCTGAACCCAAACAGGTGTGGAAACTCACATTGGATTGTATTTAATAAGGCATCAATGTCACACTGAAGGAGAGGGCATGACTATAGGAGTTACTGGAAGTATCACACTGTGTTTTAAAGTCACTGTTCTTAGAGAAGAATGAAAAGGCCTCATAAAGATACAGCTCAAGAGTTTACTCAGAAAAAAGTTTTAGGATGCATCCTTGATGATATGGTTTATTTCTTAAATTAGAGGCATCTATAGTGCTCTGGTCCTAGACAGAAAAGATACAGTAGCCAAGGTTGGAGGTAGAGGTGGCCTTTTCACTGTCATTATCAATGACCTGAATAACCTTCATCAACCACCATTCTGAATGAAAGCTTGGTTTCCCTTCTCTATGACACCAAGTTTTATCTAAATGGAGGTCTGGTTCTAAACAAAACACATTAAGGAAGGAGGGAAGGAGAGAAAGAGAGACAGATACAGAGAGAGACACAGAGGAAGACAGAGAGAGATGGAGAGAGATGAGACAGAGAGACAGACACAGAGAAACAGAGACATCCACTAGATGGAGAACAAACCAAGGGTCCCAGTAAGCTACAAATTAAACCTTGTCATCAGTATGCTTTGGCCTCTGTGTTCAGAGAGCAGCAAGCTAATAGGAAAGTAACTGTACTAGTAAAGATAAACGGTCTTTATTAGCAGGAGGATATAAAACTTTTAAAGGAGCATGTAGGAAAACTGTAGAGCCTAAGTAATCCCCTAGAACAATTTCTGATACTCCTTGGCCTTTACGTAATCCTGCAAAAGCCCAGCTGTTGGGCTCTGAACCTGTTCCCATGTTCTGACAAAGGTCAGGTTCTCTGTGGCCTTTCCCAGGAGATGGCAAGTCATAGCAGGAATACTTGATAAAGCTTTTATTTTCTGGGTAGCAGGAGTTTGTCTGACAGCTGATGTGAGCTGTACTGACTTCTGGTGGCAGCCTCCATATGCCTCATAGCCATCTGACCCACCTCAACATCCCTTTTCCTTCCTCCTCTTCTCACAGTCAGACTGCTCTCAGGCTTTGGTGGCTTTTTCAAACTGCCAAAGCTCTTCCCACTTTCTTTCACAAAGAAAATCATTACATAGATATTTCTCTCTTAGTATACATTTTTCACTCTTGGCCCACCACAACTGGAAATAGGGCTTGCTGATATCCTGTTACTATTCACGGAAAGGCGATGATCCCTTCAACCCCTACTAGGTCATGAAGGCTGAATTTTTCTTATTATTGGGGGGAAACTGGAGCCCTCAGATCTGGCTTGAAAGTATATTTCCTTCCTTTCCTATAGTTCCTCATTGTGTCTAATATTCAAGGATATGGGAACCACTTGCTCTATTCATGGGAAATTGTTACAGAAAGGCAAGCAGGGAAGAAAATGCTTAATTAAAAAGAACCACTGTCATAAGTAAACAAACCTTGTTTTTTCTTCAGCTGTAACCCCTTGGCTACAGATCACACAGACTTCATAAAAAAGGAGCTGCTTCATTAATAACCTTTGGCCATGATTCAACCAATTAATTATTCTGTCATCCCATAAAAGGTCCCATGTTGTCTCTTGTATATTAGTTTTTTTTTTGTAGTATTTCAGTATGCTAACTTTGAATACAAACTTACAAATAAGCCATTTCTCTTGCCTTCTTTCTAAAGCCCAGTTATCTAGATAGCATTGGATAGTTCCAGATAAAAGAGACTGTGGGATTGCCAAGTACATTTCTGATCATGTAACCCTAACATTAGCACAACAGTGTTTTACAAAGGTATGGAAAAATAATAGAGAGATGATTTGTAAAATCCCCATGTGGAATTTTGGTTAACACAGAGGGTGAGACTTCTAGGCTTCATATGACTGGTCTAAGTTCTGTGATAGTAGTTTTTTTTTATTCTGTGATCTATACCTCAAACTCAAGTTCAAACTTTTATATCATCATAATTTTATTCTTTTAGATGATGTTTTCATAAGATCACTGTCTTAGGTAGGATTTCTATTGATATCATGAAACAGCATGTCCAAAAGCACCTTGAGGAAGAAAAGCTTGGTTTCAGTCATAGCTTGTAGTCCATCATCCAGAGAAGTCAGGGCAGGAGCTTGGAGGCAGGAACTGATGCAGAGCCATGGAGGAGTGCTACTTATTGGTTTGCTCCTTATGGTTGCCCAGCCTGCATTCTTATAGCACCTGGGACCACTAGACCAGGGTAACACAGTGCACAGTGAGCTAGGCCCTCCCACATCTACCACCAATCAAGAAAATGCACAACAGGCTTGCCCATGGAGACTGGCTTGCCCATGTCCAGTCTTGTGGGGGTGTTTTCTCAACTGAGGTTGTTTCTTCTAAAATTACTCTAGCTTATGTGGTGTTGACTTAAAACTAGCCAGCACTATCACACCATCTAGGACTTAGAAAATGTAGATGATGCCGGGGGAAAGACCTACATTTTAGTGTAAAAACAGCTCATCTCACTAAATTTTCGTTATTTGTGTTATTTGTATATTTTTGTGTATTTTCTTAATTAAATGGCTCTGAAGAGGAACCTGCAATTTTTAGCCAAGCCTCTAGGTCCTGCAGACTGTTCTGTGAACCATGATTTGAATAGTAAGACTGAAGATAATTTTTCTTTGTGTTCATGTCTCTCTTATTTGAGCCAAAATAAGTCTTGATTGGGGAATTCAGTGTTGAGAAGATGGGCATGACTCCAGTAGTGATCCTCATGTATGGTTCTTGAAATTTAATTTTAATTAAAATACTTTATTAGACTTTATTTTGTTCATGAGTATTTTGCCTACATGTATGTATGTGTTTCATGTGCATTCCTAATGGCAGCATAGGTCATAAGAAGAGGCATTAGATTCCCTAGAATTAAATTTATGGACAGTTGTGAACTGTCATGTGGGTGCTAGGAACAACATTCCCCTACAAGGGGAGAAAATACTCTTTAATTGTTGAGCCATTTCTTTCTCCAGCCCATGTAATTTTGTGTGTGTGTGTGTGTGTATGCACACATGCCTTTGTGTTTGATGGGGATCTTATCATGTTGTCCAGGTTGGTATTAAACTCATGGTCCTATTCTGTCATTCTCCCAAGTAGGTTGACTATTGGCATGCACCACCATGACTGGCTACTTGAGATTTTTGGATTGGATTTTTTTTTGTTAACTATTTACATGGAAGTGATATATCTAGGCTTGTAACCAAACACTGCTGAGCTCAATGCATGGCATGCACTACACATTTTATGATCTAACTAGTTTAGGATCTGAATAGTTGTCCTGGTTTGGCTTTGTAGACTTCTCTTTATGGAGAGCTGACTGACTCATGTGAACCCTGTTCTATTGCTGGGAATTCTCCATGATTCACAATGATTTGTGCTGCACTGCCTGATCTATTTCCCTCTTCAGTTTCTTAAAATGCATGTGGTTTCTTGAACAGCGGTGTTTGCAGTACCTGGGAGTTTGTTTAGGAATCTCAGGCTCTGCTTCAGAGCCATTGAATAAAATCAAGAGGATAATCCTATGTCTGACCTGGAAGACACTTTTCTTATTTATAACAGTCTTTTGAAGATTCAACAGTGGTTTTCTGTTATGCTCTGCTAACAGTTCTTTCCTGCCTGAGCTCCACCTGTTCAAATGCCCTTTCATGTCATGCTTCCTGAGCCCTCTTTTTCGCACCTTCTTCCTTTTTATTTAAGCTAAAATATGTGTGATTACAGAGTTTTGTCAGAGAGTCAGAGGCCTGCAACTAAGAATGGAGCATGCTCTTCTATACTGACAATTTAGCTAATTACATTGTCTGCTGTCTGGTTTACATGATCTCTCTGTTAGTTATTGAGTGATTTTCCTTAAATTGGGCATGATCAGGCAGTGACATAAAGTAATCTTCAGAGTTGGAAGCACTCCAGTCCTCCATGGGATGTCTTCATGAAGCCCTGTCCTTCAAGAGTCAGGGAGCTATGCCACAGAGAAGGCAGAAAGATTGTAAGAACCAGAGGTGACCGGGTGACTCCAAGGAGATGGTGTCTTCTAGACCCAACAGGCCTGATACACATGTGAAACCAGAGTGACTGTGGTAGCAGACATAAGGCTAGCACAGCTTCAAGCAGGACAGGGCCCCAGCACCGAGAAGGGCTTGTGGACACTGGGTTCCACCCCAACCAAGAAGCTATCCACAAATGATAGACATTAACAAAGGGGAAATCAGTTTTCTCCACTGAATTCTCATTGGGTTCATTAACCATCCTTCAGGACAGGCCCCACACCCAGGAGTAGTTAGCCAACAAAAGATGAACTCAAGGGTGTTTTTATTTCATTTTGTTTTGTTTTGACATTTTTTTAGTCTCATTGGATTATTTTTGCTTGTGTATTTTGATTTTTGTTTTGTATTTTTGTTTCATGTGTATATGTGCAAGTGTTTATTTTTTAAAATATGTTTCTTTTTTATCTTTTTTTGTTTCTTTCTTTTCTTTTCTTCTCTTTTTGGTTTTCTTTGGAAGACAGATGATAAAGTTGTTGGGTGGGTACAGAGGTGGAAGGATCTGAGAGGAACTGGGGGAAAGAAAAATATGATCAAAATATGTTGTATGAATTTTTTTCAACAAAAACAAAGTGATCTTTAAGGAGTGCACTTTAAGAGAAAAAAATGAAAAAAATAAAATGAGAAAATTTTTTTAAAAGGGAAATAATTTAAAATCTCATCATGGAAGCTGCAGTGTGACCCAACAAATCATGCTGTATATCCCTTGGTCCATACATATCTACTTGCAAGTGTTCATTGCAAAGAGTCATTGCTTTGGTTCAAGACCCTTGGTCTCCACTACATGTGTGATGCTGGGCCACCACTAGGACTCTACCTGGACATTCTGCTGTTGCCTTGTGTTGTGGAGATCCTGCAGCTTTGGGTCTGTGGGTCAGGTCTCTTCAAGTGCTCCAGCAGATCATAGATAGGGTGAATATTGGGGAAGATCAAATCATAACCCTGGGTTACGGACAGCTGTGATGTTGGTCTGCCAGATAGGAAATTGGGACTACTGTCCCTTGCTCATGATTTTAGGGCTGGCTCACCCATACCTCCACTAACAGGGTTGGATCTGTTGTGTTGCCCTGGCATGGTGCCCTGGTGTGGTGTAGAGCTGCAGCTGGTGGGGATAAGGTATAGCTTGCCCATTCTTATGACCACAGGGCCAGCTCTCCCACCTGCCCCAGGCATTGGTGTATGTGTATGTGTGTTGGGGGTGCATTTTAGATTCACCTTTGACAATGCTCTTTATTTTGCTTATTTCTACCTGCCTCTATAGTTAATCTTTTTACCATTAAAAATGTTTCTGCCTTGTAAATCATGTGATTACCTTAACTGAGCTCTAACAGACTTTTAGTAACATTTCTTCAGTTCTAGCAGGCTTTTTAAATAACATTTCTTTAAAAAAAAAATCATTGACTTTTGGTTACTGTCCTTCAACTGCTTATCTTTATGGAATATGTCAATTTTGAGAAAATGATGCTTTGTTGACTCCATTAACTTTTAATAAATTTTCTAGCTTACCAAGTACAGATTCCCTACTTATTTCAAATGTCCACATTCTCCAATAACCATTTTGAAATGCATTTTTTTTTAAAATTTTTTTCAGTAATAAGGGGATTTTACTTGATTCCCACAATCAGGCCACTTCAGGCATGTGTCAATGAATGTGAGTCTCTTCAGAAATGAGTAAATCACCCAGGAAATGACGATATAAGACATCAATACTACAACCAGTCTGATGACCAATAAAGGCTACAAGTCTACAAGAAAAGTGTGCCGTTGTTCATTAAGCCATGAAAAAGGGCATGCCATATAGACATTGGGTCCGTTTAATGTAATTGGGACATCATCCAGGTGCACGTATATTTGTCATGAAATGTGAAGTTCTTGAGAACTTTCTAACCAGCAGAAACTGTCAGCTTCATGTACATGAGAAGTGTCAGGTTGAATTCCGTTGTGAGCTGTGCAGAGGATTAGCATGTAATATGAATGACGTGCAGTGCTGTGTCGTTAACAGCTATCTGAATTTTGCTGCTCATTAATAGGTCTGTAGGATGTCAGAAAGAGACTGTGACTCTGGGAAATGATAGATAATTGTGGATTTTAGTGGATATTTTGCCTAAGCAATAATATACAGGAAATGGGAAATGATGCATCATCAAATTTCTCTCAGCAAAAGATAGAGGCTTCCGTTCCTTCTTCTTACCCAGCATTAAAACAGTGTTAAAGAGCCTTATTTTTTCCTTTAAGGCAATAGGAAGGAAACAGGGACTTTGGAAGCAAATTCTCATTAGCAATTTGAATGCATACTGACTCTCCGTCAGTGTAATTAAAGCTACTACACTCATTTTGCTTTTGAATAGTTCACCGAAAATTCTCTCAGGAAAACTGCAGATACCTCAGATACACTATTGTAATTAAAATTTGTCTAAAACCATGAGTATAACAGAATTTTGTTTAGCATTGCTTTTTATAGGTGGCTGAATTTTAAGATGTGGGCCCAATTGAAGACACCTTTCCCCCTATGCTCCAACCCCCATGCTTTGCCAAAATGCTTACATTACATAATGGATTGCCTTCAATGGTTGAATCCCCTACTCTCTTGCTGTCCTTACACCTGGGGCAGTGGTACTGAAATGTGCAAGGTTTTGTCAGGTATTAAAGAGCATAGGAGAAGAAGTTAAGCCTCTTCTGTCCCTGGATACACATTACAGGCTCTGAAGTTTGGACACACTGATTGGACATAACACCAACTGCCACGATCACAGACTTTCCCATCAGACAACGCACACAAATAGAAATGCTGTGTGTCTCTCAGGAACCTTACCTGGCCACCTTAAGAAGTCAGTGAATATATGTCACTCCAGAGTTTGAAACACATACTCTAAATTTGTCAAGTGTATTTTTTTTCATGATACTTTATTTACCTCAGAATTCGTATTTGTTCATTTACATATTATTGGGAACTAAGAGCAGGTAAGTTAGGTTCTTAAAGGTGGTAGATGTTCACAGAGGATTTTATGTGGAAAGGAGCTCTCTAATAGCTCCAGCCAGTAGCAATAGTAAAGCAACCCCAGGAGTGGGCAGAACATAACCATAGGTCTCTAGAGGGTGTTAGTAACAAGAACTTTTAGATAAGACTTGTTTTAGATTTAGAATAATGGGCATTGAGTTTCCACAATCAGCCTTTCCATGTTCCATATACTTTTTGAGCCAAAGTTTGCTCACCCACCAAATGCTGATAATAGAATATCCTTTATAAGGTGGTTATGAGTATTGACCAGTTAAATTATCCTTTTAAACTCCTGGTATATTGCCTACCTTCATGCTGAATGGATTGGTTATTCCATTCAGTCCCCAAGGAAGAATGTAGAAAGGGTAGTACAGATTTCACATCATCAAGGATGACTGAGTCTAGACACCCAAGTTATTAGAAACTTTTATATATGCACCCAAGTTATTAGAAACTTTTATATATGAAATACTGCCTGGGCCAGCTGCATAATTTTTGGATTCAGTAAAAAATACAAACATAGGGCTTATGGCTTTCAAAACACTTAAGCTGTCAGGATACCTAGCATAAAATAAAAATAAAAATAAAATAAAAATTCAAGTATAGGCGCCTTTGCAAGCAGACAGGACACCTACCTATGAAGCCAGCCTTGATACTGTAGTAGTTCTTCAGGCTTTTCCCCCTAAATCTGCCCCTACTTCTGTGTGATATACTCTCCACACTGCAGAGGAAGTCACTTTCCAACTTAAAGAGTAGTGCCTGTGATCATACACTGTAATCTTAAGTTGAATATAAATTATATAAAAAAAGAGAAACCATACAACCCGGTGGTCAAGTGAGTGTGCTCCAAAGCTAGAGACCCTTATTTAGGCTCTATTTTTCTGTTCTCTTTGTGACCTTCAATACATTTTGGAAACTCAATTGACAGTGCTTAAAAATGGATGTGATAACAGGTATAATATATAATAGCTTACATTGAGCACTAGTGTGTTTGATAGATATTAGCTACCATCATTTTAAGCAAAATCGTTCTATGTGGTCCTCAGGCTTGGCATCCACCATCTGGATGTGTTCACTCTATGCGGTCCTCTGCTCCTCCTCTTTCATGGCTTTTGAGGAGCATTGATGATGTTGTTTGTTTTCCAGCACTTCAACATATCTTGTTTATTTATTAAATCTTTATGCTTAGACACTGCTGTCATCCTCTTTTTGATAGCTTGACTGGTAGAACTGACATTTTTACACGTCCATTTGACCTTTGATACAAGCTACTAATCTTAGGAGCTGAAGGGTGCACATTTTTAATTAATTATTTTATCTTGTTTCAAATGCCATCTCCCTTGATTTAAGCTACCATGTCCTTGTGAATCCACTGAAAGTTTAGAATTATTGAAATGCAAAATTGCAACAAATTAGTTTAAATATACAGGTTAAAGATTTCTGAGAAATCCACAGGATTCTGTCCTCACCCCACTTATGATACGAGCCAATTGAATAAGTAAGCAAAGTTCCTTTCTGACTCTTCAGAAAAAAATATTAATTCACTTTATTATTTTCCCCTTTTATTGAAAATAGATTCTTTTCTTATACAATGTATCCTGAACACCGTTTCTCCTCCCTCCACTACTCCCAGTGCTTCCTACCTTTCCTCCCGTCCAGATCTACTCCCTTTCTGTCTCTCATTAGAACAGGATAGGCTTCTACACCACCAATCATGACAATGCAAATGAAAATAAAACAAAAATCATCACATTGAAGTTGGACAAAACAAACCAACAGAAGAAAAAAAAAAGCCTTGAGAGCAGACACAAAAATCAGAGATCTGCTCCATCACCGATGCAGGAGGCCCATAGGAATGTTAAACTGAAAGCTGTAGCATATGTGCTGATGCAGACCCCTGTAAGACCTGTGCTTGCTGCTTCAGGCCCTGTGAGTTCATATGAGCTTTGCTGAGTTGGTTTCTAAACCAATCATGGCCTTATTCTCCTGGTGTCCTCTATCCCCTCTGGCTCTTAGACTCTGCCTCCTCTTCCAGGAGATTCCCTGAGCTCTGAGAGGAGAGATTGGATGGAGAAATCCTATTTTAGCTGTGTGTTTCTAGGTTTCTCTCTCTTTGAGTAAAGTCTGGCTGTGGATCTCTGGAGTTGTTCACATTTGCTTCAGGAGTAAGCTTCTCTGACGATGGCTGAGAAAAGCACTGATCTAGGTGTGTAGACAAATACCATTAGGAATCATTTTTATCACTACTTTCTTTGATAAATTCACATACATCCACACTGTTCACTGACTACTGTTATCCCTACCCCCTTCCATCTCTGGTTCTATTGTCTACCAACCCTCTTCCCTTTGAATCGTTCTCCCATCTTTATCTACTTGTTTGTGACCCAATCAGGACTGTCTGTGTTACCATGGGTTTGGAACTATCTGTTAGAGTCTGGGGTACTTAGCAGTAGGGATATACAATGGAAGATAATAACTCTCCTCTTTCTAGAATTCATCAGTAGTCAAAAGTACAGCAGTAAAAAGAGCTCTTTGCCCATCTACCACTGATTGTTGACAAAGTCAGTCTAGTCTTGCATGGGGGCTTAGTGCAGGTAATTGCATTTGTCATGAGTTCAGGATCACAGTGGCTTTTGTGTTTAGTCTACAGGATGGCATTTCACAGCTTTTCACTATTCACCCCATCTTTGGCTTTCAAATACTGCCCCCTCTTTCATAGTGTTTCCTGATCCTTAGATGGGATGGTGTAAATGTTTTTAGGACTAAACCCTCAGTCATCACCTGCTTTTAGCTCTATTTTTATCAATTGTCTCCATAGTCACTGCCCTTCACTGAATAGAGAAAGATCCCCTATTAAGCCTGAGAGTGGCTCTTGTCTATGACCATAAACATGTTTAGGTATTTAGAAGGCAGTTAGATGATGCATCTATTTAGTTAATAATGGTAGTAAGTTCCCTCCTTGCACCTAAAACCTCCCCAGTTGTGGCTTGTTGACCAGGGTTACAGTTCCAGGTCTAGATTTTCTCCAATGAAGCAGGCCTCAAGTTCATTCAGAAGGCAGCTGGTTCATTCATAGCCTTTCCTTTTCTTAATGTTGGCATCTGCCTATTATTTACCTCTAATCTGGAGATACAATATAAGTAAAATGGAACTCCTGATCAGACCTCATTCAATAAACAAACTGTTTGGATGCTTATGCATTAAGGGTACAGCATTCCTTTAAACTGCCACAACCATCAACTGCAGAGTTATGGCACATTTTCATCACGAATTCATGAATGGGTAGATATTTGAGTTGATTCTAGCTTTAGGCTTATATGAATAAAGCTGCCTGAGATTTGTTATGCAGGACTTGATGTGAATATGTAAATGCTGAAACTCAACAGGGAAGCAAAGGTATTTTCAAATGGAGACAAACTTTAATGAGATCTTTAGAGGAAGGCATTTAAACAGGAATCATTAGTAGTTAATTTTTCAGCCTTTTGCATTTCCTCTCTTCTAGCAGAAAATTTTACTTTATTAGAGTTAAAATAAAAACAAACATGGCTTTAAATCCTTAAGTGACATTAGAAAATCAACACTTTTAATTTCTTGGTAATTTATTTTTCTTTTCCAACAGAATCTCTTTTCATTCATCTTCTTTTAGATAAAAGAAGGTCATACATAGTAATATATTTTGTAAAATTTTCTCAATATTAGCAACAAGCTGCACTTTCAGTGAATCTGGACAGGATATGCAGGTGTGCATTGTGCCTGCCTATTTCTTTAAGTGTAGTGGAATAAAATACTTTGTAGGCTGAAGTGGTATGTCTTATGAGCAGCTGCAGATGGGAAAGAAGAGGCAGGATGGCAGATCTCATCCATAATATATATTCTCCATGGAGTACTTGTTCCTCTGCAACAAGGGACTTTCTCAGATTACAGAAACAATAAAAAGGAAAGGAATTTAAACAATAATCAACAGGAAAATGAAGGATACATATGTTAGAGATATTACACCTCCACCAAGGGGTACTTTCTCTCTTTAGACTTCAGCACGAATCTCATCTTCAGTAATGTTTGAAAATTAAGAAATAACAAAACCCCTCTGTTCTTAAACATGAAGGATGATTTTGTGCTTCAGAATTTCTAGTCTCTAGAACATACCACACTGCACTGTTGTTTGTGTTTATGGCTAAACACAAAGAGAGTTAAATGGAATTTTTTAAGAATTATGACAATCTGTGAGATTCTGAAACTGATCAGCTCTCTCTGTATAATTTCAAACTCCGGAAGAAAGAACAAAGATGCCATGTTACCAGTGAGTCATCAGTATTCACCTAGTGATAGTGGGATATTGTGACAAGGTAGGACACATTAAGAGACTAACAACAGAAGGGAATTCAAAACCCTACCTCCTAGATATAGTTCTTTGAGTAATGCATGCTATAAAATTATATGCTATTTCCAAATACATAGATGCATTATTTATACCAGAAAGGAAGAAAACTAATGCCTGGTAGTATAGTTTTCATTGTTAATGTCACTCCCAAGATCATGCATTAAAGGTTTGGACTCCAGGGTGGAGCTGTTAGCAGGTCCTGGAACCTTAGAGAGATCTGATCTAGCTGGAGATGGTTAGCTCTTTAGAGGATGCCAGTCTCTAAAGATTCTGAGATTTAATCCAAATTCCTCCAACTCTTTGTCACACCACTCTTCTGAGTATGAGATTCTACATTGCTACATGGACCAAACAATGGGCCCAGTTGATATGGAGTGAAGCTTCCAAAAATGTGACACAAAGTAAATATGGCTCTTTTGTTTGTTTGTTGTTTTGTTTTAACTTAAGGAAAGGAGGGTTCATATTGGCTGGAATTTTGAGGATATAGTCCATGTTGGTGGGAAAGCCAGAATAGCAAAAAGATTGCTTGTCATATCACCACATCACTTGTAGGTGGGGGTTTTCTGTTGGGACAGCTGCTTCCCCAATAAACAACACCAAGTCTTATTACTATTATAAATGATTGGCTGATAGCTTAAGCTTGTTACTGATTAGCTCCTACAACTAAAATCAACCCATATTTCTTATCTGCACTCTACCATATAGCACTACCTTCGTTCAGCACAGTATGTTCATCTTGCTTCCCTCCCCCACCCAAATCTCCTCACAACACTATCTATCTTCATCCCTGCACTCTCTTTTTTCCTGTCCACAAGTCCTGCCTAATCTCTTCCTGACTAGCTATCATCAGCCATTAGCTCTTTATTAAACCAATGAGAGCAACACATCTTCACAGTGTACAAAAAAGACTATTCCATAGGACATTACCTCTACAGTCAGGAAGCAGACAGAGATGAATACTCTTCGTTTTCTTTTTCAAGTTGATTTTCATAGCTATTGTTTTGTATGGTAGTGGGAAGCAGATTAACACAACAGGGAATCTGAACCTATTTAGAACACACTAAAGCTCATCTTAAGAAGATAACTAGGTGAATAAAAAAAACCAATGAGAAAATATTGCAAAGTAAAGTAGTAGTACAACTAAGGATGATGATGAATTTTAATGTCATAAAGTCCACATTGTGATGGTTAATAAAATGTTATAAAAATGTGAAGTTTGGAGAGGGAGAGTGTGAATAAGCTTAACACTCAAGCATAGCCAGTGCTGAAAAAGAGTCTTTCATTGTCAAAGAGAAACACCCTGTTCTGTCCTAGCCCAATAGCAAAGGTCCTCTGAGAAGAGGACCTTACCCTTCTAAGGCTCAGACTTGAGAAAGTGCAAATATATTTGAAAGGAGAGAGCCTAAACTGTGAATGTAGCTGAAGGAGCCCCTGCTTTTCTAAGACAACTGCCTAAGTAATCTGTGGTACAATGGAGTAGGCTATAGCTTATCACTTGGTAGGAATACTATGAAGTGGTAGTGGTTTTACAAGTGTTAACATCTCAAAATTAAGAGGTTCATGGAGTGCTTTTATATGCATTTAGAGAGATTATCTGAAACCCAGGCCAAGTGTGGCAGGTTTGGAATTCCTTAAAAGAGGCCACTGTATAAAGGTGCAGTGGAGACCCCAGGATACTGGTGATGCCAGGATGATGAGACATCTGAGACATCAGCTGAACTAATCTGCAGGAATAGAATGGAGCTAGCCCAAGAAAGAGTCTATGTGTGCTATAGGTAGCAGAGCTACATGGGGTGGGACTGCTCTAATTCCTCCAGAGTCCAGATGATTCCACTATAGGTCCCAGCAGAACACAGAGCTGCAGGATTTGGTGTTTGCCCTGCTGGACTTCAGTTTTGCTTTGGTCGAAGCATTCCTTTCTATGCCCCAATTTCTCCATTCTGAAATAGGAATGCTTTCCTTATGTTGTAGTATATGAAAAGTCTTTCATTTGGTTTTAAAGGCTACAAAGGTTTACAGTTAAGTGGTTGTCTTGACTTGAAGAAGAGACAGTGCCTTTTAAACAATATCAGAACAATTAAAAACTATGGGGACTTTAAAGTTGGGTTGGCTGCATTTCGAATTATGATATTGCCGTGAATTTATGGGTACAAAGGGGATAAGTCTATGGTTCAAATGTTGTGTGTTTGGGTGTCAAATGAACAGAGACAAACTTGATGGTAATTTTGACTGGCCAGCTTGACAAGACCTTGAACCATCATGAGGCATGTGTTTGAGCACACCTTTGAAGAATAATCTAGATTAGGTTAGCCTCTGGGCATATCTGGGAAGGGTTTTCTTGATTAGGTTAACTGAAGTGGAAAGACTTAATTTTCATGCCTGCCACACTGCTTTCTTCATTGTGATGGATAGGATCCACTAGGACCACAAATCAGAACAAAATTTTCTTCCTTTAGGTATATTTTTGTCAGGTAGTTGGATAACGCAATGAGAAAAGTCTCTAACAATCATATGCTTTAAAAAACTTATTCTTTAAAACAAGAGTGATTTTGTGTCTCAAAATTACATTTTGATTGGCTTTCCCACAAATGAATCAGTGATATCCTTGTATCACAATTGGCACTACACATTTAGTTAAGGGTTTAAGAATGAGGATTTTAAATGTATCAAATGTTATTCATGTGCCCATCATGACATATGTTAATAGAGTTTGAAGGAGTTATACTTTGTGTCATAATCAGTTACCTGTTTTAAATGTCATACAGAAGTCAGATATTGACAAGTTAAATATTAATTCCTTAGATGTTATCTTATGTCTACATTCAAATTACATTTATTTAGCTTTTAGCCTCCATTGTAAACCCTGTTAAGCTATAAATATATGGAGTTGTCTTTACTTCTAATCTAAGAACATGTGACACTGAATGAGAGGTATTTAAGTTATTGTAAAATTTGTTAGAGTTAATTGTCTGTAGGAAAATAAAAACTAAGAAGTTTACTTCACTCAATAATTTCTAGAGTTTCCAATGTATGTTTTACAGAGCAGAGATGTGAAGGTGGGGATGAGAAATGTCTCTTGCCACCTCTTTTCTTTTCTTTCCAATTTCAGGTTCTTAGGGGAAGTGTAAGAACAGAGGACAAAGGAAATACTCACTACTTGTGAATATCTTGGTCCAAACCTCAGTGTAGTTTTGATAGCTTGACAGGAACCCATAGGAAACCAATTTGTTTAGATGTACAACCACATTACAATGCCATCCATCTTCTACTTCCACAGGCAGGTCACATGGCTACACAGTACATCCCAGCTAGACTGCATCAGATAAAAAAGGGGTCAATTTTCTTCTGTCTAGAAGAGCTAGTATTGACGTCTCATGAATTGGACTACTCATTTTGATAAAATAGGCAGCAAGCATAGCTTGCCTTATCCCCAAGAGTTCTAGTGATGGGAAAGCAGGGCGAACTTGAGGAGCCAGGCTACACAGTACACTGTTACTCAAATCAAAGGGCTGAACATTCTCCTGCCCCATCTTACCCCTTCAAGATCCAAGATAAGAAACAACATAGAGATAGAAGGAAGGTTTGCCTAGAGAGTTCCCCCTGCTCCTGCACAATGCTATTCTCTAATTCATCCCAACAAATGTCTTTTGTTTTTATTAATCCCTAAGAAACAGCCCTTCTCTGTGAGGCTGGGGTGAAAAAAGAGTCAGGGTTTTCACTTGATAATGTAAGTACCAATGTTTACATTCTTGGTTGACTGAGTCTGGAGAGGAGCATCATCAGCTGTCTATGACATGATCATAAAATCAATATTCTTTCTTGTTTTGAGAGGCATCACTGTTTAGAAATATTTATCTGTCTCTACCCTCTTGATTCTTCTAATCACCTACATAGCAGGATTGATAATAAAAGAGATGACTGAGCATCAGACAGGCAAACCCCATCATTTATGTATATCCAATGTTCACCCATCTACAGTCTTACAGAGTACCTCGGCATATTTATGTAAAGCTTAGTGTTTAACACCATTGCTTCCAGTGCATGCCCTGCTGTAACAACTGTCAGTGACAGCAGCCTCAAGAATTAGATTTCTTTTAAGCCGGAAAATTTTTTTATTTGGTTTAATTTACATGGCTGCCCATGAGTTTATAGAATATTCAATTATTGTCCATGGCTAATGTATAGTACTGCATATCTTATGTGATATTAGGAATCAATTTCTATTTAAATTTGCTTCAAAATTGCATTCAATAAGATGTGTAAATCTTTGGTGATGAAGGGAAAGAAGGATGCCAAAACCAAATAAGTAGGGCCAGAGAAAATAATTTAAAATTTCTTCTATCTGAAATTGTGTACAGCAGTATGATGTAATCAGATAATTATACAAACTGAAACCCCTTCCACATTTTTTCTTTTTGCAAAAATCATCACTCAAGTTGAAGCCATGAAGCTGGTGACAAAATGATACTTTAACTATATTTGTGTGTTACTGGGGCTGGCTGCAGCTGCATCCCAGTTGCTTGACACTTTTAATCTTAATGTATAAAACTCCTTTTTTTTTTCCTAGTAGAAACTAAATTCACCCAATGTATTATGTTATGTTTCTTAAAATACATAGCTTTTGAGTGCTTTCTAATTAATAAGGAATTGGGAGCTGCTTTATTGGATTAATGAAGTATTCAAGATCATGCCATTCAGTCCATTTTTCTCTGCAGTTCCTCCCAGCTCTTAGTGATCTTAGTATTTGGGCACAATCTGCATGAAGTCACTTATGAAAACAAAACTGTTTCTTTCAAAAGATCTAATCCTATAATTGAAACAAGCAAAATGTTTACTAAATTGAGTAAATGTAATATTCTACCAGCAGCATTAAATAAGCTAATTTGCAGAAGTGTTTTACAATGCAGGAGTGTAAGCCATGCAATGTCAGAATTAGCAAACAGTGCTGGCAAGGGAAGGGGATGATCTCAAGAGTGAGTACTCAGTTCAGAGGAACAGAGTGAATTGGGACCCAACTATCACGGTTTACACCATCTGTTCCAACCGATTAGTTCACTGAAATCTGGGACTGGATGCTTTCGGTGATTCCTCTTTTGGTCACTCTATTATTTAGCCATTTACTAGCTTCCAATGTTCGACTTGAGTTTGTTTGTTTTGTTTCTTTTGCTGCTTATGACGCGTCTTAATGTTTTTTCACAGTGAACATACTTCAGTAAACTTTAATGTCCTGTGTTCTGTTAGAGCCATGTTATTGATATTATTATCTGCTCTAGTTTAACTGCTAAGATTTGATTTTGGATAGCAGTACCTGCTTACATGGGTTTCAAAACTATAAGAAGGAAAAGGCAGTGCAAGGCAGGCATGACCAAACAGTCATATTTGTCTTCTGTGTGCATTGCCACACTTATTTTTTTTTCCCTAAATGTGAGCTGACTCTGCTGAATAAGTTGTCTTGTCTTGTTTTTTTTTTTTTCTACTACCTATTGTACCATTGTGTGGATCCAATACTAGCTTTTTCAATCTAATCTGAAAGCACATACATTGATTTTCAATTTTGGCTCTATAAACTAATGCAAAGCTTCTCAAATTTCAAAAACAAAAAATGATTAGGTTAAAAACAAAACTAAACTAAAACAAACAAACAACCTATATTTTCAGGACAAGGGATGTAGCACAGTTGTCAAGTGCTTATTTAGCATGCAGGATTCCCTGGATTATGTTCCTGGCACTATATAAAACTAGATGCAGTGGTGTACACCTGAAATCCCAGTACTCTAGAAATGGAGGCAGCAGAATCAAGTGTTCAAGATCATCCTCCATTTCAAGGCCAGCTTGTGCTATATGTTTGCCTCTAAACAAATAACGAAACAACCAATGAAACCAACAAACAACCAAACACAGAAAATAGTTTCAGACTAGACAGATGTGGTAGTTAAGAGCAGTCAGTTGCTGCTCTTCCAAATGACCTGGGGTTGGTTCCTAACACCCACAATGGGCAGACCACAACCACATTTACCTCCAGTCTCACAGCCTCAGGGGACTTTTCAGGTACGTATACACACACACACACACACACACACACACACACACACACACACACACACGTTGTCTGTCATGGTTTTTATATTTTATATTCTTAAAATGTCACCCCCTGTCCAAGACTCACCACTACTACATACACAAAGTTAGCCTTCTGTTAAAAAAAAAAAAAAAAAAGTTTGTTAGTTGTTATTTTATGTTTGCCTGCATGTATGTGTGTGTTCCACCTGTGTGGCTTATGTCTATGAAAGCTGAAGAGGGTATTGGATCTCTTGGAATTGTAGTTTAGGAGGGTTGTGAGCTGCCATGTGGATGTTTGAAATCAAACAAGAGTCATCTGCAAGAGCAGCAAGTGCTCTTAACTGCTGAATCCTCTCTCTAGCCTACACAATTGACTTCTTGATAACTATGATTCCTTTGAGACTGAGCAATCACTTGAGATTTTTATCAAGACATCTTGTTCTTTCAAATGAGAAAGAAACATAATTAGATTGGTTTTAAATTTGCTTTCCAAGTAATTCCTTATAGTTTTCTTAATATACATTTTGATATCAATCCTATAGCATAAAGGAATTCATTAATGTGTTTATCGATTAAGCAAGAAGCAACTTATTAGTCTTTAATGTGAACCCCACTTGTTCAAGGTTATACATCTGAGGATCTCATAGAACTATGAAAAGCAAAGAGCAACAAAAAGCCATGCTTTAACCTCCCAACCTGTGGCAGGTGTCTTGAGGTCCTCTGTTTTATGACTATTCACAGAGGTGAGAATAGGAAGATTTCAGTACAGATCTGTTGGATGTGAGCTACTCATCCAGCAGTATGCCAAGCTCACTCCACGTCTGCTCTTAAGCTTACATAAGCTCTCTGAGTAGGTTTGATTCTTCTATGGGTGAATTTACAAAGGGAAGCTTCAGAATTTCATATGACTTTTCAGCAGCACACCTACTCAGATGTCGGATAGTCTTGATTTCACAGGCCTGTGCACATATCATCTATGTAACTGCCAGTGTTTGTCACTCTGGTTATAAATCTTTAATATGGAGGATTCTAAAATGAAGCAGCTGAGGTTAATTCTTTTTGTTATAATTAACACTATTTTATGTTTCAAAGTTTTTAAGATTAAAGAAATTGCTACTAGTTTGTGGTCAATTCATTTTTTTTTTTTTTTTTTTTACTCAAAGTGATTTTAAACTTAAAGTAATTAACAAGTCATGCTTCGTAGTTACATAGACCAGGATTCATAGTCTGCATTTGAACTGAGCTGTTACATGACATCAGGCAAATTAATTAACCTCTAAATCCCTCTGTATTTATCTTCTGTGAAGTGAAGTTAATAGGAGCCCTGACTTTAAAGGATTGTTAGGTGTGTTAAATAAAAGTTAGCTTTTCAAGAACAGAGCATTTATTTATTTTCATATTCCAAGAGGCTAAAAGAATGTCTACACTTAGAAACTACTCAATAATTGAATAAGTGTAATAAAAACTTATTGTAACTCTATCACTGGTGAACAATACAGTGATGATAATACACACTTATATAATTCACTTTAAACATAGAAGGTAATTTAAGAACCATAGATAAGCAAAAGTTTTCCATTCTTTCTCTTGATACACTCAGTAAAAAACAAAAACAAACAAAATAAACAACAAAGGTAGGACTCCTTTGGATATGTTTACCGACCAGCCTCTCTTGCCTTTATGTATTCAAGAGATGTTTTACATTCTTCCTCATAAGTACACAACAAAGGGAAGTGAATTAGTGGTATTTGTTATTTCAAATTTTATTATTGAATAATGATGTTTCACTTTTTAAGTAATAATTTTAAAGTCCATCACTTTCCTGAGACACATTATAGGCTGTGGAGCTGATGTGTTTTGAAAAGAACAGTAAAAGGGAGGGATCTTGGAGGACTAAATCATGATCTTATAATGCAGTTTTCCATTTTACAATTCAGATGGGGCTTTGTCTGTGTTAGTTCCAAAGGCAGGAGACATGTATCCATTGCTGCCTCAGAGACCACCTCAATGGCCCCAGGAAGGAGGTAAGTAGAGAGCTAAGCCTCATCTCTTATGTCAGGGTGATCCATGTAGATGCCTGCTGAAGTGTAGGTCAGAAACGAGCCTTCAAAAATATTGGTCGTATGTAGCCTTCATGTGGCTCTCCTTTTTAATCCATGTTTATGACTTGTTTACTTTGCTTGTCCAGGGGGAAGCATGTCGAGGTCATATATATACTAGGGTACTTCATACAACATGCTTTTCTTTTATTTATTATTTATTTTACAAATCATGAGAGGTTAAGCAACATGGGCTCTCAATATAGTTTTAAATTGAAATAAAAAATGATCATCCCTCAGGCATAGACACATAATAAATCATTAGCAGATATTATAAATGAAAAACATGGTAAAGCAAAACAAAAGCCCTTTGGAAGACAAATGCTCTGTCAACTTGTGTGATCTGTAGCAGGTATTCAGCTCAGGGATTAATCTTTTAAGTCACATTTTTCTGGAAAGTCAATCAAATTAGTTTCAAATAAGAAAAACATAGAGCAAACTTGTGCTATAGTGTTTTGGAGTTTCGAATATGGATATTTTCTTTCATGTTTACCTACATGAGAAGACACAGCATATTTTGCAGCCATGAGGAATATTTTGAATACATGCATGTATGTGTCTAAACTTGCATGTGTAACCACCTCACATCACTGAGAGATAAGTTGCATTTGGGATTTAAATCATTGTTTTGTGAGCCGAGGAAGTGTTTTGACAGGCGGTTAGACTGATGCTACCATGAAGCTGTTCTCATTTACTTTCCAATGTTCAATTATTTGGAGCCTCCCCAAAACAGGGATTCATCACCTCTAGAGAGATGTCAGAAGATGTCAAGATGCAGATTTGTCTTTTTTATCCTTTCCTTCCAAATGAGATTCAATTGTCAAAATGACAGAAGATTTGAGCTAGGAAAAGGCCCCCAGTAAAATGTCAGAACTTCATCACCAGATGCATTTCAATTGACACATTAGCAAGCATTCATTCATGTTGGGCTTGACCTTATACCAACCATTAGGTTTCCGGACAGAAACCACACAAGCACCAGTCAAAAATATGGGCTACATAAATTATGAAGGGTATAGTTTAAAGATGCAGGAGAGGTTCCTTTTATCAGCCACTGATCTGATCTCCTTTGAACTTTAGCGAACTTCCCTAGTGTGTGACTTTTTTAAGTGGTAGCCAGTCAACAGGTAAAAAGAAACATTGCTTATGGTGATGTCATTAGGCCAAGTGCTCAGAGAGTGATCTGGTCTTGAGAAACAATGGATTTTGACCTGGAAAATTTGGGCTCACTTCTTTCAGAGCAGGTTTTCCCATGGTGTAAAGCTGATGTATTGTTGTTGTATGTGCACTGAAACAAACCTTAGCTGGTGTACAGGTTTTCTATCCATTTTGTCTCTTTGACTTTCGCTCTCATATAATCCAAGAAATACCTCTTTCTCTACACTGGTCTCAACTCCTCCGGGGCTGGAGAGATGGCTCAGTGGTTAAGAGCACTGGCTGCTCTTCTAAAGGTTCTGAGTTCAATTCCCAGTAACCACATGGTGGCTCACAACCATCTGTAATGAGATTTGGTGCCCTCTTCTGGCCAGCAGGCATACATGCAGATGGAACATTATATACATAATAAATAAATAAATCTTAAAAAAAAAAAATAGCCGTGGTAATATCAGTCCCATTGTCAACTTGGTTTCAGGTATATAATCAAATTCTCACTAATGAGATTATGAGGTCAAAAGAAAGTGCAGTTTTAAGAAAAATCCCAAGTACTCTTCCAGGATGAGACATATGGAGAAGTGGAAATGTGTGGTAATATATTGTGAACCCCAACGTATTGTGTACCCTAATAGTGTCCTAATAAACTTATCTGGGATCAGAGGACAGAGCCAGCCACTAGATTAGACATAGAGGCCAGATAGCTGTGGCACAGATACCTTTAATCCTATCACTTGGGAGGCAGAGATCCATCTGGATCTTTGTTGAGTTCAAGGCCATACCAGGAACAGAGACGGGCATGATGGCACATACCTTTTATCCCAGCACTTGAGATCTCCTGTCTTTGCTTGGGAAAGACACATGCCTTTAATCCCAGGAAGTGATGGCAGGATGCAGAAAGGTATAAAAGGTGTGAGGACCAGGAATTAGAGGCTTTTTAACAGCAGTTCAGTTGAGATCCCTTCTGGGTAAGGACTCAGAGGCTTTCAGTATGAGGAAACAGATTCAGCTGAGGAGTTGGTAAAGTGAGGTTGGCTGTAGCTTGTTCTGTCTCTCTGATCTTTCAGCATCACCCCAATCTGGTACTGCTTTTTTTTTTTTTTTTTTTTTTTTTTTTTTAATAAGACCTTTTAAGATTTATGTTACAGAAATGACCCCAGGGCACCACCTCCTTCTTGTTTCCAGTGTGTAAAAGGATCTGACAGACAGAACCAAGGAGCAACTTACATCCTAATTTGGCAAGAAAACTCATCTACTGGAAAATGGGCTAAAATGAAGACAGGCATATTGTAGAATATTATTTTAAGGTGTGTTACTTTTGTTTATGCTGCATTTGTTTAACTCTGTGAAGCTGTGATACTTTGCCTGTTTAAAACACCTGATATTCTAAAAAAGAACTGAATGGCCAATAATAAGGCAGGAGAAGGGATAGGCAGGGCTAGTAGACAAAGAGATTACATAGAAGGAGAAATCTGGGAGAGATTGAGGAACCAGAGAAGGAGAACATCAGGGGTCAGTGCTGTGGGATGTCTTTCTGTATGCTGTGAATATGCATTAATCCCATTGGCTAATAAATAAAACTGCATTGGCCTATGGCAGGACAGGATGGAGCCAGGTATTGAAATCCAAGAGAGACAGTGAGAGGAGAAAGGAGAGTGGGGGGAGATGCCAAACCACCTTCCAAGGAGCAACATGTAATGGGACACAGGTAAAGCCACAGAACATGTGATGATACATAGTTTAATAGTTATGGGTTGAGTTAAGTTTGAAGAGCTAGCTAGCAAGAAGCCTGAGCCAATAGGCCACAGAATTTGCAATTAATATTAAGCCTCTGAGTGATTATTTTATAAGTGGCCTGAGAAACTTCTGGCTATAGGCCAGCCACCTAGCTACACAGCAACCTATGGAGTAAGAGTAAGATTTACAGAAGTAAGAGAATGGGAAAAGCCCAGAGGCAAAAAAGTAGATGGCATCATTTAAATTGAGGAAAGTTGGCTAGAAATAAGCCAAGCTAAGGCCTGGTACTTATAATTAAGAATAAGCCTCCATGTGTGATTTATTTGGGAACTGGGTGGCAGGCCCTCCAAAAGAGCAACAAACAAACAAACAAACAAACAACAATACAGGCACAAACTACAAAAGGCATAACATTCTCTCATGCCTCATAGATTTTATCAAGTAAGACCCAAAGGAATCTCATACAATGGTGTCATAAAAGCACAGAAGTGCTTCAGGCTACAGGAATATATCATAAGAACTCAGCTGTTTATGGCAAAGTCACTACCTGGGGGAATCAAGGAATTCCTCCAGAGGAAGTCAAATTCCAAGGAGCTTTTGATGTTATTTGGCTTGTTATATATCAGCTGTATTCTGTTATGAAAATTATGTGTGCCTTCCTAGTTTTCCCAATTGATTCTTCCCTAAGAAGGGCTAACAGTGTGGACTGATCACTCTCTGGAAATACACATGCCTGGTATTTGGAGAACAGCCTCAGGAAAGACTTCCTCTAGAATCAGATATCTCCCTTGGCCACTTTTCAAGGACTAGCAGTAATAACAGTCTACATGCAAGTCTCCTGATTTAAGGTAAATTCCACAAGGAGACACTGCCTAGCTCAGGTGGATGTTAAATAATAGCTTTACACAATTTAGCTTAGACCCTCCTTTCTTATAGCCTTACTAACTTTATAGACCTCTAACTCCTTAACTAACCACTTCTAGGAATATTTAGATAACCTGTGCACTAACAGCTATGCTCACCCTGAACCCCAGTTCAAACCTCCTTGTAATTATCATCATTGGCAGCATCTAGCCAAGTCCATCCCCAGATGGAGGAAAGTACCTTATCAGAGATACCTCTGTACTCTCTAAGAACAGACTTAAGCATCCAGGCTACCTGTTTGAGAAGGCCTGGCAGATGTGCCAATTAAGCTTCACTTCCTCCTTTTCCCAAATCTTACCTCTAGTTCCAGATCTCTCTTTAACTATCACCAGAGGCATCTACCTGTACACAGGTTGCCTAGTGACCGAGCACACTTTTCCCCACCCTACAGAAAAATGGCAGATAGCTTGGACAGATAGAAGCCACAGGAAAAAAGAAGGCAGTTTTATTTTCTTCTATTGACCTAGCAACTTATAGATTCTTAATGTTTTCTACCAATCATGTTTAAGACTATAATTGAGCACATGAGATCCCTCTTCTTAGATATTACCCAAATTTAGCCTTTAGTTAATTCATTTCGCCATTGGTCACTTGCTGTGGGATGTTCTGTATGTCAAATGTGTTGCTCTGATTGGTTAAAATAAATAAAGTACTGATTGGCCAGTAGCCAGGCAGGAAGGATAAGGTAGGCGGGACAAGAAAGAGGAGAAGGCTGGGAACAGGAAGGCTGAGGATAGACTGCCAGCTGCGGCCATGACAAGATGTAAGGTACTGGTAAGCCACGAGCCACGTGGCAAAATATAGATTAATAGAAATGGGCTAAATATAAGAGTAAGAGCTAGACAATGGTAGGCCTGAGCTAATGGCCAAGCAGTTTAAATAATATAAATGTCCATATAATTATTTCATACGTGGGTTATGGGACCACGGCGGCTTGGTGGCACCTGGAGAAAAGCTCTCCAACTACAGTCACTTCCCTGTGGGATTGCAAATGGTAATTAACAGTTATTGCCTCTCTATGTGAGTCTTATCACCCCTCTGTTTAACCCTGGAAGCCTGGCTTTGCACTGCCAAGGGATTATTGCTTGTAAGCGTATATATACTGGGACTTCCAGGGCATGAGGGGACGGAGAAGAGAAAAGAGAATGGAAGAACTAGATGGGTAAGAACTTGAGAGGAACAAACTGAGATGGAGAAGAACTAGACTGATTGAAGGATTAGAAGAGAGTACTAGAGGAATGAGATGGATGATGAGGAAGAGCCAGATGGTGAAGTACTTGCTGGGAAAGAACAAGATGAAAAGGACCTAGATGAGGCAGAGTTAAGACTAGAGAATTAAGATAGAACTTAGAGGAAGGAGTAGATAAATATAGAGAGAAATAAAGCAAGAAAGGAGCTAGGCAAGAGGAATTAAAACAAGTGTACTATAGAGCTCAGTGTGCTGAGATTCTATTCCCCCCAAATAGTCCTCGCCATTAGTAGTTCTCTCTCCTGAGGCCCTGGGATGTATAATATTAAGGCTGTTCCCTCTAATATTATACAAGACAGAAGAGGAAGGAGAGATAGGATGTAGTATATGTGACCTGTTCCTAGTATACACATATAAGTTTGACTACCAATGCAGTTATTAGAATAAAGACTATTGGGATATTTCAAGTACACTTCCTTTATATAGGTTATTCTCCTCTTTTCCATAGGAAGAGACAAGTAGCTTAATTATAAGCCCAATGTTCCACAAGCAGCACAGATTCTATAAAACAAATAGCTAACAGGAATATTATATAAAAATTCAAGAAAGAAAACAAATGTTCCCAAAGAAAGCAAATTACAAAAGCTAGTACGTCATGTAAGCAAACATACAACATTGGTGGAAATGCATAAAAGGTAAAAGGAAGAATAATGTTTCTTAGAATTAGTGTACAGAAGTCATGAGAATGATTTACAACCAACAAAGATGTTCTTGATTATTGTGTGTCCTGGATAGTTCAAGGGATGAAAATTCAATGGAGACACAGAATGTATCACAACAGGGGCTGATGTTCGGCTTCTGTGTGAACCAACAGAAGTAGCAAGTTGGTGGGGTTGATAGGACACAGAGGAAAGTGGATCCAAGAAGAAACAAACAAATTACTACTCATAGGTGACTTTCCTAAGAAGCAAAGAAAAAAAGCACACAGACTGTCCACGGAAGACCTTGTTAGAAAAGAGTGAGATTGACTCATCGCTTATGCTCACCAGGTGTAGGTTTCTATCAGATGTTTGTATATGTAGATGGTTGGGAGGCATGTGCACATGCATGCATTTTTATATATTTGTTTCAGGCCATTAATGTACATAAAGCAATCTAACTGCAATTACATTTTTAGATAGTATAGGTTGAAATTCTTGAATAAATTGTTCAGCAGAGTAAATCTCTAAAATAATAGTTTTATTGTCAATATAGTGCATTTGTCTTGAAATTCTTTAGGTCTGTTGTAGTAAAATTTGCCTTTCAGGGACTCAAAGGACATTGATGTTTGCATAAAATTTCTGAAAAATACTAAAAGTATAAGACAAAGTAAATTTTCTTAAATAATGGATGAGCCAATTTAGTCTCATAGAACTTAAAAATATTATATAGGTAGACAAAAAAAAATCTTTCAGATTTTAGGGTGCTTTTTGACAGTGCTTCATTGTGCTTTTGTAAATATGATGATATATGGGTTGTGCTTTTCCTAAAATTAGGTCAGTTTGAGGCTGGTGGAATTACTCTGCAGAGAACATATTGACTAATGGTTTGCTGCCAACTCAACAGAAAATTCTCTGACAGCATGCCACAGAGCCCTGTCCTTGGCACTGCTTGCCTAGTTTGTTAATAAATAATTTGGCTAGAGATCTGAGGAGTGTGGCTTGCACTTTAAAAGGAGCAATTCCAGGGGAAAGCTTCTGTTCTGGACACTCTAAGAGTATCACATAAGAAGAGAGAAAGCACAGCTTGTGGGTTGTACCTGAGATAAGCTCCTAGCTTTCTTGTAAGGACTGTTTCTCAGATATACCTGAAATCAGTTCCTAGCTTTCCTATGTATTCTCATTCCTAAATTACTTGGTCTTGAATAGTTTCTGTTTTCTGACAAATGGAGGCAATCGTCTTAAAAACATAAACAAAAAATAAAAAAACAACAGTGAATTAAACATTAAAAGGTTCCAATCCTAGAGGGAAAGCCACAGGAAATCAATAGCCCCTGAGAGAAGGAGAGCAGGTTTTCTCCAGGGAGGAGCCCCCTGCCAGGTTACCTAATCCCAAGTGATCAACCTTTAATACATGTACACATGAGCAATTCTAACTGGACTCTATAGAGTTGTATGTGTGTGTGTGTGTGTGTGTGTGTGTGTGTGTGTGTGTGTGTGTGTGTGTATGTATCTGTATATAACATAATAATTAAAGCAGAAGAAGTCATAGAGGTCATGAATTTGAGAGTGAATTATGGGGCATAGGATGGATTTGGAGACAGGGTGAGGGAGGAGTAAAAATGATATAAGCACAGTACCCATGTATAACATTCTAAAAAAATTAAGTTAAAAAAAGGTTTTTGCTCAATGAGTATAATATAGAAAAGACTATAATAGATCCAAGAGCCAAACTGAATTTATGGGTTATAACAAAAGATAAGAGCTATGTTTTAAAGTTTAGTTCTCTAATTTGACTTTACAGGTATATGTGAAAAATACTCACCTTCACTAGAATTGGCTGTTGTTCTTTACCTGGGAAGGTTATCTGGTTTCAATATCATGAATATTGTTGTAGCATTTCAGAATTAATTCAGTCAAAACAATGGCCCTATAATGTCCAGACCAGGCAACATTTATTTAACAGGGTCTGTCCGTACCTGTGTGATTCTGCCTGGCATAAACTCTACAGTGACAATATCTATCATATTCACTCAAGGATAACTAGAATACCAGGCCATTTTACAAGGTATTTTGTAAGAGGGAGCAGGGCTACAGAAGAGTTTCTGGGTATGGCCACAGCCTTCAGGAGGAGGGACTTCCTGTTTGTGTCCTTTGATCTTCTGGGAATCTGAAAGTGGTTAGAAGTTCTGAGGAAAAAAATAAGAGTTGATACAATAGTGAGTATTCTTATGTTCAAAGCTGTCAATATTAATCCTGCTTACAGGAGAACAAGTTGTGTTATTAATAAAAATTCTGGAACTTCTTTCTCGGAGACGGCAATTTGGAAGGCTAATGGCAGAGATTGCTGCCAGATCATTTCTGAACATGCATCTTCTCAGGCTGAAGGAAGTAAAAACACATGAGGGAAGGAACAAGGAAGAAAACAATTGATAAAATCTGCCTAACAAATTTAGTTCAAAGGGCGAAGGATTTAGTGTTTTCCCCATTTTTGTTTACATTTATATATTTTAATTAAAATACAATTGCATCCTTTCACCCCTTCCCTTCACTTCCTCCAGTTCTTCACAACTTCTCTCCCTGCAACTATGTCCACATCCCCTCCACTCTCGAATTGATGGCCTCTTTTTCTTTTATTGTTACACACACACACACACACACACACACACACACACACACACACACGTATGTAAAAACATATAAATAAAACAAGCTGAGTCTGTTTTGTTCCTTGTGATTGTATGTTGGGGTTGAACACATTTTATTGGTAGTTATGTTTATTTTAGGCTGTTTTATTAATTTCTCTTTTTCATTTTTATAAATCTTTGCCACACATCTAACATCATCATGGGCACATGGGAAGGACAGTTTAATATATAAAGTTGACTAGGCCACAGGATACCCATTTGCTGGATGCAGCTTCAGTCTGGTGTGTCTGTGAGGGTACTTGTACACAAGAGTAGTGGTTGAATCTGTAAACTGAGGACTGAAGATGAGTATATGGGCTTTATCCAATCTGAAGATTTCTGAGAATTTCTAGACCTTATCCAGTTGAGGATTTCAATAGAGGAAGAGGCTGAGTCAGAGAAGACATTTACTTCTTGCCTGATTTTCTTTGAGCTGAGATGCCAGTCTTCTTGTTACTTGTGGTTGTGCTAATTCTCAGGGTCATGGTGGAGGACTGCAGTTTTGCTCTGTGGACCTGTTTATCATGTTGCACAAACCATTTTCTTATAATGCGTAGATGGACAGATGGACAGATGGTTAGATGATAGAGGTAGGTAGGTAGGTAGGTAGGTAGGTAGATAGATAGATAGATAGATAGATAGATAGATAGATAGATAGATAGACAGACAGACACACAGACAGATGGTAAAACTAGAGTAAAATCACCCATTGCCAACATAGCTCTGTTTCTCAGAAAAAAAATTTAATGCTATACCACCCATTTCTTTACTCAGCCTTCTACTTTTAGAGTCTACTTTTTACCCTAGGAACTTACAGCATTTAGAGCAGCTTTCCATGGCTATTAAACTTCTACAGCCCATCTCTATTGTGTGAAGCATTCTCTTCATTGTTCTCCCAAAGCACCAGATCTCAGAACTTCTACACAAAAGCCTTACCTGGACAGATGTGTAGTAATAACTACACACTGTGAAGACAGAGGCAAAAACAGGTGCCAGGACCCTGGTTCCTTGAATCAGACACTCCAAGACTGAGAATGCTTTCCTTAGGTTGGCATTAACAGTGTCTTCCATTTAATTATTCTTATTATGAAAATGTTGTGCAGATTATTATAAGAAATATTAGAAACTGGACAGATAATAATCCATAATTATTCTTATATTTATTGTGGGTTATATGATCAAAATGAATGCAGAAATTGAAAGTCTCCATAATAATAAAAATACTTAGTAACAGATAATAACATAGTCCTCATAAAAACCTATGAGTTAGCTAATGAACTGCACTTGCTGTAAAAGGGGGCTCAGAGACTTAGATAGTAAGTGCCAAAGCCAAGATTGGACCTCATACAGCCTCACTCCAGGGTGCTTGTGCTTTGCCATAGAGCTTTAGTGTGATGAAGTCATGTAGAAGGGACAAGAGCCTAGGGAGATGATGCAGTAATGTGCTTGGTGTGGAAGAATGAGGACCTGACTTTATATTATGACCACGTGTGGTGACAAAGGCTTATCATCTATCTTAGCAATCTTAGCACTACGCAGGCAAAGACAGGGACTTCAGGGACTGGCTGACCAGCCAGACTAACCAAATTAAGGAACTTCGGGTTTAATGACAAATCATGCCTTAAACAAATAAGGTGGAGAGCAGTTGAGGAAGATACCTGACACCAACTTCTGGCCTCTACACATATGCTCCTGTGCACACATACACAGATGCACATACACACACTTGAACATGTATACATATATATACAATATTCATTTACTAGAAAAGCGGCTCTACATAGAGTTAAGTAATTGAAGAATCAATGCAGTATATTCAAGCTTCTCAGTGTCATTATTAATCAAGAAAACACAAATCTTAAAAACTAACTTTCATGTTATCTGCCAAAATGGCAAGATTAAATGAAGACTAATAATAGCTATCCTGGCAAGATTGTGGGAACTAAACAATGTTTGTGTAATATAAATAGAAAAGAACGTTTTCTGTGAGAAATTCAGCACTAAAAATCAAATCACCAAACACACTATTTCTATCCCTCAGTACTTTAAAGATATCATCGCACAGATATACATATGCATGAAAAACATATCTTTTGACTAGCTGTCACATTATTTTCAATAGTGAAGTAAACTGGAAATATTCAGATGTCTAAAACAGTAGTGTTTTCAGGTGGTGGTGATAATAGTTATTTATAGAGACACCACTGTGTCACACACTGTACTCAAATTTTTATGGGCATTATGTCATTTAATTAAAATGAATATTAGTCATCAGGTGTATAAATAGGTCCACTTATATGCATAGAGTACCTGGTTCATTTCAAGACTCTCTGCTCTAGATCCAAGTGTGGAGTGAGTCTGGATCCTGACCCAGAAATTAGCCTTACATACAGGAGCATTCTCTCTAGTGATTAGACAACATAGAGCCTCTTCCAAGCAAAGATGCCTCCGAGAAGTATGCTGAACGGAGAGAATGAGTTGTAGTGTGTGCTTTTTATTAAACTTTATTGCTTTTAGTAAAGAATTGAAGCTTAATCAATGTGCTGATCCATGCTCTTTGTGTCTTTGTTTGAAGTGACCTAACCTAAGATTGTATACTATTTTAGTCTATATTCTACCGATATAATAAAGGATCACAGACTGCATAACATGCTAAGCGAGAACTCCCTCCTTCATAGCTAACGAGGGTGCAAGTGCAAGGTGGAGGGGCTGCCATCTACTGTTGGTCATACTGCTGTGCCACACTTGGAGGACAGGAATTACACTGGTTAGGCACTAGTAAGCCTACCCCTGCTGTAACAGCATTAATTTCAGTGTGATCATAGTCCTATCTTCACACCGCACCTCCCAGCACTTCACTGTGGGTCTTCCTTTTCAGCTATTTCTCACACACATATTTGAGGACAAATGTAAACCACAGTAGTTACTCATAAAATTTCTAAAATTTCATGTCTCTCTTTTAAACATACATCCTCTATGTAGATCATTCTTATATATTTTAAGCATATCCATTATTTTAATAACTAAGCTATAGAGATACCTTTGTTCATCTTATTTGTTATTTATTCCGGCTTTCAAACTTTATTTATCTATCTATATTTAAAACCTGGACATATACCTTATGTGAATTTGTATGATTGGTCTCATAATGTTAAAGGTTTGTGCTGTTTTAAGTATTTTGCAACATTGTTCTTATTTAAAGTCAACTATACTTCTCTTTGTTAATGTAGTGACATTAAATAGCATCCTTTGATTGTATAACAGAAAAATGAAGAAATGAGCATATTTTCAGCTTCTCACTCTCACTACCTTCTTTGCTTTTACCATTCAATTTTTTTTTTTAAATTTGTTTGCCTTCCCAACACTGCCACTTCCCAACAGTTTAGCTCTTTGTGTGTTATAGCTTGTCTGTGCCTTTGATTCTTCTCCTATAAAATCTGAATAACAAGGCCTGGAGGGATGGCTCAGAGGTTAAAAGCACTGGCTGCTCTTCCGGAGGTCCTGAATTCAATTCCCAGCAACTACATGGTGGCTCACAACCATCTATAATGAGATCTAATGCCCTCTTCTGGCATGCATGCATACATGCATGCAGAATCATTCATATATAATCAATCAATCTTTAAAAATCTGAATAATAGTGGTAACATAATGAAATTGTTACATGCTGTTACTGTAATTAATGTTATTATTAATCTCATTGTTATCTTAATGGTACCTTTAATGTATTAAATAGCACAGTTAAACCTGGAATTGTTATTTATCATTGTAAACAATATGAATAGTTAATTAGTATGCACTTTTTCTTCATTCTTATTTACATAATATTATTACCAATATCTCAATGTTAGTGTCATTACTTATTTGAAAACTTCATACATCTATTCAGTTTCTCTCTCTGTCTGTGTATGTGTGTGTGTGTGTGTGTGTGTGTGTGTGTGTGTGTGTGTGTCTGTGTGCGCATGCATGCACATATGTGCAACATAGCATACACAAAGAGGTCAGAAGACAACTTTTGAGAGTCAGTTTTGTCCTCCCACAATGTGAATTCTGGAGATCAAACTCTGGTAATGAGTCTTGTGAGCAAGCACCCTGACCAACTAAGCTTTCTCACTGGCCCTGTATTATATTATTGCCTTAAAAAAAGACCAATAGACTATAGCAATTAGGTCTCAGTTTTTACTAGGATGATATTGTCTTCTGTATTTACAATTTCATTCATTTTTTACTCTGAGTTATTCAAAGCAATAAATTTGAGAATAAGGTAGGAAGTGGGAAACATAAAGGTTTTGACCTCCTGAAAACAAATCAACATCCCTTCATCAGTTCCTGTAACAGGAGCTGAGAAGGTGGAGGAGGAACAGTGTTCAAGCTATTTGTAGAACAAATGCCTGAATTTGAGCACATAATGGACAAGTCTCTTGGGATCTTTCCCAAATTTATGATATGTGAATAAAATTACATGATGTCATACTGAGCTATAAGAACCTACCAGATAAAAGTCCTTATGCACCAGTTTGGTGGGTTTCCTGCTATAGTATAGTATATCAAAATGTATCACACTTTCACAATTAAATGACAAATGTAAAAATAGAGCAAAAAATACCTCTCATTGCTGTATTCTTGAAAGCTTTCTTTATTGACACATTTTATTTCACAAATAAATAATTGTTAAAATGGTTTATTCTTTACCCAAATGCCTTAAAGTTTTAATCTACATTGTAATATATTATTCATTCCTTTAAAAATGGCCATTTTTCCAAATTGTGCTTTCTGGTATTCTCTTCTATCTCTACAGTTTGTCTGCCTTTGAGTCTTTTCACAAGGAAGATCACGTGGTACACCCTCTTTGTCTCGTTTGTTTTACTTAGCATAATTTATTTTTCTTCCGTTATCTTCCCCATTGTCATAGTGGCAGGGTTTCTTCTCTTTATGGGTACATAACATTTCATGTTCAATATTTATATGTGAGTACAGTGCTTTCTTCACTGACCCTGTAATGACACTTTGGTTATCTCCATAGTTTGGCCACTGCAAATAGGACTTCAATGAACACAGAAAGGTAAGCAGTCTTTAAAGTATTGGTTCAGTTTCCTTTGGACTTAAGATGTTGGCACATCTTTATAATTAGTAATACTGCATATGTGCACAGGTACTTGCCTGCATTTCTATGCCATGACTAGAATCTCTAGCCCAAAAGGAAATAGAAGAGATGAGAGAGGACATCCATGCTTCTTCTTGACTCTGGCAAAAGCATTCGTAATTTTACCATGAAGAGTACATTCCCTAAGCATTTCCTATTGAATATCTATTGCTAGCCTTTAATCAGGAGGCAGAAGAAGGTGGATCTCTGCTAGTGTGAAGCCAGCTTGGTCTACAGAGTGAGTCCCAGGACAACCAATGCTGCACTGTGGGACACTGTTTCAAAAAGGAAACAAAACAGTTTTATTGCCAGATGGTTCAATGAGATTTTCATAAATGAATGCTAGATAGACTAAGGATCTAATTCCCTAAGAAACCATTTGGCAGTCTCTAGAAACTTTGTTTCCAAAGAATATTTAAAGGTTTAAAAAAGATAAATTTTCAGTGCAACTGCAGCTACATTCTACAAAATCCCAGCAAAATTGTGATTTTATTCACTGTAAAATATTTTATCATTTCCCCTCTTCTTTGGCCTCATAGGTATGTAGATAATCTATTGTTTAATTTTCAAATAATTGAGGATTTGTCGATTCTTATGTTTATAATATAATGTTTTACTCATATGTGATCTCTTCTATTATTTCATTTCTTCACAATATTGAGGTGTGTCTTGCTGTGGTGTTTAAGTTGATACATGCTACATGTGACCTTTAAAATAATGTAAATATCTAACTATTAAACACAGTGTTCTGTACATTTCTGTTAGGGGAAGTTGAAAGATAAATCCAGTCAGATTTTCTATGGACAATCTATTTCTGGTCTGCTAAGTCTAACAATCAACCTGAGGAATGCATTAAAATTGCCCAATAAAATTGTAGATTTCAATACATTTGCACGGTGAAAATGTTATGTTGATTGTGTTAAATTTTGCATAGTTTGATTTTTTTCACAAATTTTTAATGAGTTAGTGTTTCATCATTACAAATTGTTTTTCATCTCTGGTGGTGTTTCTTGTTGTACTACTGAGTGATATGATGGAAACATAATCAAATCAGTTCTATATGATTAGCATGTATATAATACATTGTATTCCACACTTAACTCTCAGTTAATATGTATTTTTCTAGATGAACCTTTTCGTTTGAAGTGGATTTATTTTCAAGCCATTGTAACTGCTTCTAGCTTCCTCTTTTTTTTTTTTAAATTTATTTATTTATTATGTATACAGTGTTCTGTCTGTACATATCCCTGCAGACCAGAAGAGGGCACCAGATTTCATTACAGATGGTTATAAGCCACCATGTGGTTGCTGGGAATTGAACTCAGGACCTTTCGAAGAGCAGTCAGTGCTCTTAACCTCTGAGCTATCTCTCCAGACCCGCTTCTAGCTTCCTCTTACATGTCTTCCTGAACATGACTCCCCTCTGAGTGGAATAATTACCTCATTTATACTTAATGCTAAATGATGATACTGTGCGATTTCGCTACCACCTGTTTGTTCTTTTGTATTTGTGTCATTTCTTTTCATTTGTTTCTAAGTTTCTTTTTTAAAAAGTTTTTTGAATTTATTTATTTAATTTTTATGTGTATCAGTTTTTTGCCTCTGTGTGTGTGTGTGTGTGGTGTGTGCATTGCGTGTGTGCCTGGTATTCATTGAGGTCAGAAGAAGGTGTTGGATCCCCTGGAACAGGAGTTATGGATGGTTGTGAGCCACCATATGGATACTGGAAACTGACCTCTGGTCCTCTGCAAGAACAATAAGTACTCTTAGCCACTGAGTCATCGAGCCATCTCTCCACCTCCAGTTCCTTAGATTCTGATTTGACTGCTAGTATGTATTTTTTTTTAAACATTCCATTACTTAACTTTTGTTAAGCTCATCTTCCAATATCTCTGTTTTGTTTATCCATTTTTAGTGGTTCTTTTAGAAATTAATGTATATATAAATGTAATATATATGTATATATATATATCAGTTTTAAATGATCATAATCCATCCTGGCACAATACAATGCATCTTAAGATACACAGTAAGTGCCCCACAATGCACTTGTTACCCCATCCTTTGATGGTTTGCACTATACTTAAAACCACAAGATAAAGCAATAACACAATGTTATTATTATCCTCTGGCTTGAAAGACTTACTTTACTGTTTTGTGTGAATAAGAAAGACTTACTTTACTGTTTTGTGTGAATAAGAAAGACTTACTTTACTGTTTTGTGTGAATAAGAAAGACTTACTTTACTGTTTTGTGTGAATAAGTTCTGGAAGCATTTTTTTTTTATTCCAACTGGAATTAGATATTCACATGTTTTCATTATCATAAGACAATACTGTTGTAGCATGGACTGATTCGAGATTATGTTATGTTGAGTTCCAAGAGTCAGGTTTAAAGGAAAATAAAGGAGAATAGTCAGGTTGTGTAGTACTAGACAAGGAAGGACAAAGAAATATATAGCAATGACTGAATATCTTTGTATGGAAAAAATGGAATGCTTTAGGTATGGGTTTCACTGTTATGTGTTTATTATAAGAACCTTTAGTTCATGATGATGTTTGGAGGCATAAGAAGGAATTAACTAAAGATCAAAAGCATAGGATATTTTTATTTTCCTTTCCTTTTCCCTCCCTCCTTCCTCCCTTCCTCCCTTCCTTTCTCCCTTCCTTCCTCCCTCCCTTCCTCCCTTCCTTCCTCCCTCCCTCCCTCCCTCCCTTCCTTCCTTCCTTCCTACCTTTCTTTCTCTCTCTCTTTCTTTCTTTTTTCCTCTTTCTTTCTTTCGTGTGTGTGTGTGTGTGTGTGTGTGTGTGTGTGTGTGTGTGTGTGATAACCTCATTTGATGCTCAGATACATTGAGCCATGTCACATGTCAGCTTTATCATGTTGATGTCACAGATTTAAAAGGCGTGTAGCTGACTGCTGTATCCATGTTACTGTCCATGGTTCTGGAGGGTGTTGACTTTTAAATATGAGTTTTAAGCAGTATGGACCAACTTTCAACTAGGAGTGAATAGAAACAAAATAGAATGCCAGGGCCTCAGACTAGAACTGTTAGGAAAACCACTCTGAATGCCATAGCTCAGTCGTCACATGACTGTGCAGGCTAAGGTTAGACATTGCAAATTGATTCACATTCCCTTTGGGTTGCCTAGCTTGTTCAGTTTTGTTCTGGGAACTGAGCACTGAATGGCATCTTAGTGCCTGTAGGATATGAAAAGTTATAATGACATTGTGGACTGCTGAAGCCAAAAACATTCAATTACCCCATATTTTAAAACAAGACCAAATTAAACAGAAAATTGTAATTTTCACTGCTGGAACTCCTGCCCATTTTCCTGTGACCTCCAAAGTCTGACAGCAGAATGTCCTTTGGTGTCATGCCTTAAATTAGATAAGTCGTCACCAGCATTCAAAGCAGACACTGCACCCTTCTCTTGTTCCTCCCCCTAAATCAACTCTCACATTTAACTTTGCTACACTTAGTTAGATTTACCAAAACAGAAAGAATGTGATCCCTATAGATGTTTTCCACTGGTTGTAAGAAATCCTAACCTATCCTATTAGGATCTTCTTTTTCTGATGAGACCATAGGCTACTAGAAAAATATTAGTTAAGGGTCTGTTAATGAAGGAAGTAAAAGGCATCTCTGACTATCAAGGCCAAAGCAGGTAGGATGAAGAATAGCCATTTTCCACAGCTGCCCTGCATGTTTATTAGTGCAATGAATCATGTTTATGAAGTCATTACAAAGTTGTAAGCAGTTACAATATATATAGTAATGCAAAGCAGTACACCCTTATAGTCAATATGTAACCATTTTATTAACCTCAGTAGATCAACAGTACAGTTAACTGAGGAAACAGGGTATTATAAGTCATTTCAAAGGAAAAGAAAATAAGTTACCAAAGGTCAACCTCATGAATTACTTAAAGAGTACATCCTGGATCTGGGCATACCTAGTGGTTCATACCTGAAATCCCAGCACTAAGGAGGCTGAGACAGGAAGATTGCTGAACCTCTGAGCCTACCTAAGCTACAGAGTTTAACACTGTCTTAAACAAAAACAGCAAAGTCCAAACTCTCATTAGCTGAAAGTAATTCTGTAGTAAACAGCATGTTGTACAAAACTCATGATGCCATTCGTCAATGATATTTAAGCTCTTTCTACTCTTCTAGTTCCTCCCTATGTCCCCTCCCATCTGGACTCACTCTCTGTCTCTCATTACAGAAGAGGCTTCTAAGGGCTAATAATAACACAGAACAAACTAAAATATAAGATAAAACAAAAGCTATCACTTTGAAATTGAGCAAGACTAGCCAACAGAAGGAAAACAGCCAAAGAGAAGGCACAAGAATCAGACAGAGCCTTACTCATTTGCACACTCAGGAACCCCATAAAAACACTAAACTGGAAGGCATGACATATATGCAAAGGATTTGCTGCAGACCCATACAGGCCTTGTGCATGCTGCCTCAGTCTCTACGAGTTCATATGTGCTTTGATCATGTTGATTTAGAGGGCCTTTTTCTTGGTATCTTCCATCCTCTCTGCTCTTACACTCTTCATGTACTCTTCCACAGGGGTGGGAAGATGAAGACATCTTATTTAAAGCTGAGTGTTTCAATGTCTCTTGATCTCTGCACAATTTTTGGCTGTGGATAACTGTATTTATTCCCACCTGCTGAAGGAGGAAGCTTCACTGATATTGGCTGAACAAGGCACTGATCTATGAGTATAGCAGAATATCGCTAAGAATCCTTTTCTCACTAATTACTTATTTATTTATTCATCTATTTATTTATTTATGACCAGTAATATTTGGTTTTGCCCCAGGTCCTTATATTATATAGTCTCTGGTTCTTGGTCACCTCAGCAGTATTGAATATGAGTTCCATCTCATGGAGTGGGCCTTAAGTCAAATCAGATATTGGTTGGTTACTCCCACAAGCTTTGTGCAAATGTTGCCCTAGCATATCTTGCAGACAGGACAATATTGCAAATCAGAGGGTTTGTGGCTTTCTTGGCATTTACGTTTCTCTTTTGGTAGAGTTCAGAGTACCTTCTTGTAGTAGGACAGGCCCATAGGGTTGAGGAAATTGTCTCAAACCAGTTGTCAAGGCATGCACATAATGTACTTCCTATGAGCTAAACTGAAGTCTGCCTGAGGGCCTAGCAACAGGTGATGTCAGAGTTCCTGATCACTGTCAGAGTTCCTGATCATGCCCAGCCAATGAAGGATTACCACACAATGCCACCAGATTGGGACACAGAGTGGGTACTGGGAGGAGGTCTTCCCTGTTATTGAATAAATGAGTTTGCTGTTTGCCTTCAACTGACTCCCGGTATCTGTGTTGTTGATGCTGCACCTTATCACCCCCTCCCCCAAGGGAGCATTTAGGATCTAGCAACACCTTTTTGTACTAAAGACACTAGAACATAACCATTGAAGCTCTATTTAGGAACAGCTTGACATTTTCATATTCTATAAATTGTGTAGTTGTAGTCTTCAACAATGGGGCTTTTTAATCAGTTTGTAGAGAGTAACCTGTAGTCTTGGAAATAGCCTGGGTTGTTTGGGGAATTCCCATGGAACCTCATTGGCAAGCAAATTAATTTGGCTGTAACCCAATTCTAGTACTGGGGGTTTGTTTGGTGACAAGAGATGACCAGTAGGGATTCTGTCTTCCTCAATTTTTGGTAATTTCATTTATATTACTTTCATGTATGTATATATTTTAGGAAGTTTTTACTCTGTTAGGTTTCCATCCTATCTCTTAAATACCCCTAAATTTGAGCTAACTGTACCCATATTCTCTCCCTCAATCCCCCTCCTCATCTCTACCCCACCTTGATCCTCCCATTACAGACCCCAAACTCATTTATTAATATCTATTCTATTTTCTTCTTCTAAGAAAATCTATCTATACCCTCTAGTCCCTTATGCTATACCCAACCTCTGTGGTTTTAGTGATTGTAGCTTGCTTATCATTGATTTAAGAGCTAATATCCACATATAAGTGAGTACATACCATATTTTTCTTTCTGAGTCTGGGATGCCTCAATCAGATTGATTTTTTTTTCTAGTTTCATCCATTTGCCTACCAACTTTATGTTGTCATTTTCTAATGGCTAGATAATATTTATTCCATTGTTTAAATGGACCACATTTTCTTTATCTATTTTTCTGTTGAAGGACATCTAGATTGTTTCCAGTTTCTGACTATTATGAACAGAAAAGCAGTGAACATGGTTGAGTTCAATTTAGATCTGTACCATGTTTATTGGATTGCTTGTTTTCTTTAGTTCTTTATATATATAATTTATATTAAATATATATAATTTATATTAATATAATAATTTAATATAATATTAAATATATTTCATCCTCTATTAGATAAATAGTTGATAAAAACCTTTTCCCATTCTGTAGATTTATACTTTGTCTGAATGAGAGTATCTTTTGCCAAGCAGAGTCTCCTCAGTTTCATGAAGTCCCATTTATTAATTGTTGATCTTAGAGCCTGTTCTATCCATGTTCTTTTCAGAAAATCTTCTGTGCCAACGAGTTCAAGGATGTTCCCTATTCTTGATACATTTGGATTTAAGTTTTGTGCAAGATAATAAGAATGGGTCTATTTGCATTCTTCTACATGCATCCAGTTTGACCAGCACCATTTGCTGAAGAGGTTGTATTTTTTCTAGTGTGTATTTCTGGATTCTTTATTGAAAATCAGGTATACACAGGTACATGGATTTATGTCTGGGTTTTCAATTTGATTCCATTGTTCAACATGCCTATTTTTATGCCAATACCATGCTGATTTTTTAAAAACCTCCAGGTAGGTAGCACAGTTCTAAAACAGGGAATGGTGATACCTCCAGCAGTTTATTATTCAGGGTTGTTTAGCTATCCTGTTTGGTTTTTTTTTTTTTTTTTTAATGTTTTCATATGAAGCTGAAGATTGTCATTTCAAGATGGGTGAAGAATTCTGTTGGAATTTTGATGGTGATTGCACTAGTAGAATGGTCATTTTTACTATATTAATCCTATCAATCCATAAGCATTGGAGATCTTATCTTCTGATATTGTCTTCAATTTCTTTCTTTGGTGTCTTAAAGTTTATCATACAGGTTCATTTGCCTGGTTAGAGTTACCCCAAGATATTTTTCATTATTTGAGGCTGTTGTGAAGGGTGTTATTTCCCTAATTTGTTTCTCAGTCCTTTTGTCATTTATGTATGTGAGACTACTGACTTTTGTGAGTTAATTTTGTGTCTAGCTACTTTGTTGAAAATGTTTATCAAGTGTAGGAGTTTCCTGGTAGAATTTTTTGAGTCACATACATATGCAATTATAACATCCACAAATAAAGAAATTTGATGTCTTCCTCTCCAGTGTCTATCCCCTTTATTTTCTTTTGCTGTCTTATTGATTGAATAGGTATGGAGAGAGCAGACCTCATCTTGTTCCTGATTTTAATAGAATTGATTTGAGTTTGTCTCCATTTAAGTTGATGTTGGCTGTTGACTTGCTGTCAATGCCTTTATTATATGGAGGTATGTTACATATATACCTAATCTCTCCAGAACTTTTATCATGAAGGGGTGTTGGATTTTGTCAAGGGCCATTTCTGCATCTAATGAGATTATCTGTGGTTTTTGTGTTTCAGTTTGATTATAACATGCATAACACTGAAAAAAATATAAATTTTTTTCAGTCATATCATTCAACATATGTGATTCAAAAAACATTTCCAAAAATTTACTGATAATTAACTATCAAGTCCATTTGAAATCTCAAGTAAATCATGAAATGTTAGTCGTTTGGTTAAGAATGTCTGTACAAGAAAGTAATCTACTCTATGCCAGAAAAAAACCCAAAAATTATTTAATTGCTTTAAATCCTTCCCACTTAAAATACTATTGTGTCTCAATGGTGATTGAGGCTGCAACAATTAATGTTTTAGTAATAAATTTATTTAAGTCTTTACCCTAAATAAACACATGATCTGGGCTGTGTTAACATTTCTCATGAGAAATGTGTAAAACATTTCTCACATTCTTTTACTCACAGTAACAACAAACTATCCAGTAATAATACACTCAACTTCATAAGAACATTGTCATATGCCACATGTGAACAGATGTGTATGGAAGATTTTAAGTCACTTAGTGGTGATACTGCCTCGGTATTCCAACTCAACCTGGGTATGATTCAACAACACTTACCATCTCAAAATTTATGTCAAAAAGCATAGGCTCCAGAGTTTTCCCACTCTACAGAAAGCCTTTTTCCACCATAGAACCATTTCCTGGCCTTGTGCCAGCTTTCTTTCTCTGCTGGGTTTCAGTCAAGTAGGAAGCCAAGTGCACTGGATTAGCAGAACAAGACTCCATGTGTTCCTGCTCTGGAAACACTTTCCAACATTGATATTTTCTAGCTGCTGGTCACCCTACCTCAGTCCTAAAGAGGGGAGGGGCATGTTGAGCTGGATGAATAATGGACACCTAACTCAAATTCTCTGGTTTTAAATTGAGCAGGAATAGTTGTTTCTCTTTAAAAAGCAAACAAAACAACTACAACACCACTTCTTGAAATGCTACCATCACTCTCAACTCTCACCAGTAGTTTGAATGTAGATGAGGTTATAACTATTGCCATCACATTTAGATAATTGGAAGTATTTCTTAGTTCTCTGGTAACAAAGCATTATTTCTGGTATCTAAGCTTCAGTTTTGACTTACCATTAGAAGTGTTATCATAAAGCATTCTACACTCGCCCCCCCCTTGATATTCTATAACCAGCATTTACATTTTATGAAGGCTAAATATATATGTTTTTTTCCTTTTTGTTGAGACATGATCTTGCTATGTAGCCTATGCTGGCTTCAAACCCATGATCATCCTGCCTCAGCCTCCAGAGTAGTGGGATTATAGACATACAATACCATGCCTAGGTATCAAATAGATATTTATCGTCGAGGTTACATAACATTGCTGTAGCATGATGTGGCTTTTTGTTTAATGAGAAAAGTTGCAAATTACAAATTCTTCTGTCTTTATATATAGTGATACAACTTAAATTAGTTAAATATTGCATCTTTGTTCTTGCCATATGGAAGATACTTATTTATAGATTATTTTTGGATCAGCTGAGCTATTAACTTAGAGGTAAAATCATCTCTACAATGTTAAACTCTTCATCTTTCTAAATATGGTAGTGTGCATTAAAATCAGATTGCTTGATGTGATTTTCTTTCCAGCATGCCTTGAGGTCAATAAGGTAGAATGTTCTCACTTCCTTATGGACAAAAAGAGGGATTTCCTGACTAGGGCCAAGCCAAAACCATTACCTCAATTATAATTTTAATAAAGTACTTTTAATAATTTCCATGATAATCTAACCCCATTCTACTGTCTGGAAAGGTCATATTTTCAAACATTTTGTGTCTTATATTATGATCCAGAAATTGGGAACAGTCTGCAGCCTTCCCAAAGTTCATAGTTGGTAATTCCTGTGCTTGATGCCAGTTTATTTTTTCTCTAAACTTCCAGCTGCTTTTGGTAATGGCATCACCTTGGTTTAGTGTATGGAATATGAAGCTTTCTTTTACAAGATGTGGAAAAAGATCAGATCAAAGTTTTACTTAACTGAAATATAATTGCATTAGTTTTCTGTAATATAATATTCATGTAAAAATAACCAACCACCCAGGGATAAGACATCTGGTCCTTATTCAGGTGTATTCATGTTTAAGTGAGAGAAATCAGTGCAGAGGTGATGGGAGGGAGCAAGCTTTGTTGGTGTCTAATCTCTAGTGAAAACAGAAAGATAAATTACTCTGTATAAACTCCCTAAGTGTTATTGCTTAGTTCTTTGCAAGTTGTAGTTGGAAAATTCTTTTGTAAGAATTCAAACTGCTAAAGTCTTTTTATTTTAAAAGCTCTTGTATTCTCTAGATTTCCATAGAAACCCCCTTTCTTAATAAAGCCATTCTGTTTCTTTAATTTTTTCATTTTTGCATTTAAATTTTTGCTTCTTGTGGACCTCTGTATTAGGAGACAGATATATAAAGGTATTAGTACGTGAGAACCACAACATTCCGAGTTGTAGATTCCTTTCTGTCTTCTTGTATACATCTCTATGTGTTTATAGTGAATATAGACCTTATACATCACACAAACACACACACACACACACACACACACACACACACACACACACACACACACAAAGAAGGGAGCTGAGCTAATTACTGTTCCTCTAAAATTTTGAATTCATCTTGACTTCTGGGTGACAGGCACATGGAAAATGCCATCTTGAAGTCATACCACCTGGACCTTATCTTAATTTTTAGCTCTTCAGTATTCAGGGGTCTCTCAGAGATGATGGTGGTTATAGTAGTCATATTGGAGAGGAAGTAGGTTGTGGTTTTGCTATTTAATTTTTTAAGAGAAATAGAAGTTGTAACACACTAAATTAAAATCTGTCAGCTGTTTTGTATTTCTGAACTTGCCATCCTGGAAGAGCAGATTTCTCTATCCCTTATGAGTGGAGACAGTATCAGCTTAAAGACATTAAATGTGCTACACTAGCATTAAACTGATACCTTTGTACATTCTTTGTTACCTATCTGCATCCAAACTTGTGGTGGTATTGTGTTCCCTGAAATATTGTGCATGCTAGTAAACTTATCTGGGGTCAGAGAACAGGACAACCACAATATTAAACATAGAGGATAGGCAGTGGTAACACATGCCTTTAATCCTAGCATTCCAGAGGCAGAGATCTTCCTGGATCTCTGTGTGTTCAAGGATACAGCCAAGCATGGTGACTCATGCCTTTAGTCCCAGAAAGTGAACATTTAATCCCAGGGAGTGATCACAGAAAGTTATATAAAGTGTGAAAACCAGGAACCAGAGCTAGTTAAGCATTTGGCTTTTTAAGCTTTTAGGCTTCTAGCAGCAGTTCAACTGAGATCCATTTGGATGAGGACATAGAAGCTTCCAGTCTGAGGAAACAGGATCAGCTTAGGAACTGGTGAGATGAGGTAGCTGTGTCTTAATCAGCTTCTCTGATCTTCCAGCATTCACCCCAATAATTGGCCTCAGGTTTGAATTAATTAATAAGAACTTTTATGATTCCTGCTACACAAACTCTCCCTGCTTTATTCCTCTCTTGGTCTTTCCTCTCCTATTTCCTCTTCCCCTCTTCTTCCCCCTTCCCATTTTTTCTTTCTTCCTTAATCACTTCCCCATATTGTTGTTTAATGGAAAGTGTTTCTTTTAAGAAACTTAGTAACATCTGGGTAATCTTCGTAATGACATACATTTGTAGAGCACTTAGAAATTTTTCTTCCTGAGAGAATAAAAACATAGTAAGAGCAAAGGAATTTTTTGTAAACTCTAATTTTTATATTCTCTAATTTGAAGTTTCTTGCTTCTAATCACCTTGTATCTTGCCTTGGCTTTCTCTAGATAATGATTTCTCAGATGACATTTTGTATCCAATTATGTTCAGAGATCTATTAGGGAGAAAGTTTAAGAAATGGATTAGTTTAAGAATCAAAATACAACCTAACACACCTATGAAATTAAATAAATCTCCGAGAGACAGTAAGAGTGCTTCCCACTGGGCCTTTATGCTTATAGTACCACATATGTCACAAATCAGAATGAGAATTCCAATGCTAAGCTGTGCTGTGCCGGATGTGGGTTGGTCCTCAGCCCAGGTGCAAACAGTTGCAGTCTCCCTAGTTTCAAGCACTGATTAACAACATTTGAAGACCCATGAGACAGAAGGAGTAGGGCTGTTTAGAATTAGGGTAAAACGACAATAAAAATTCTTTATTTTCATCAGAAAGTACATAATGGTAGCAATTAAAAAGATCATATGCAGTTATCTCTCCTCCATGACTGCTGTGGTTATCATACAACCTTAAAGTAAAAAGAAGGACTAAAATAAAATGTAAAATGATGTAAAAATAATAAAACATTGGTAGAATTTAATATCAAGAATGGGATGGTACATGGTCCCACAGCAACATCAAATAATCTATAACTCTCTAATTTTAATGAATGATCCTAGAGCCCGAAATGAGAGATTTGGCAGTTTTAAAAATAACAGCTGAAGCATAGATGATGTCATGTGATTTAGCTTTATAAACCTACAGTCATCAAGGGTTTTTCACAAGAAACTTTAATTTCACAGGGGACTGTTCTTGTCATAGAAGTGAAAATATTACATTTACTATCTATCCTAAGTTTGAAAATGAGCTTCACTTGTTAATTGGATGAATAATTTGATTCTTAATAAAGAATGTCTCCCTTTTAACCTTTTCATTTTATTGGAGTTACCAAGTCTAAGTAACCCAATTTCCTCTGTTTTCTTTGTTATTTGAAGATATATCACCTTTTATGGTAAATTTTGCACGCAAATAGACAACACATTTCACTAGCCTCATTTCCACATTTCCACTAGGAAAGGAGGCTTTAACCACTGCTGAGGGGGTGAATAAAAAAGAACAAAGGTGGCTAGGACCTTCCATGACAATGACCACGGGACCATAGGAAGCCCAACAGCAAAAATGTCAATCTGGCTCACTCCTGTGTGTGACTTTATTGACTTTAGGTTATCATATTACAGAACTGGGGGGGGGGCACTCTAGATACTAGAAAAAATATGTATTTTTCTTTTAAGTTTTTAAGTATTATTTTACCTTCTTCTGTTTTTCAATGTTTTTTTTTTGGGGGGGGGGCACGGTCACTGTCCATAGCCCTGGGCTGTCCAGGAATTGACCATGTGGACAAAGCTGATCACAGACTCACTGAGATCTGCCTGCCTTTGCCTTCTTAGTGCTTGGATTAAAAGTGTGTGCTACCATGCCTGGCTTGTTTCATGTTTTTGAAGGTGGTATCTCAGTGACTTTGGCCATGGTAGTCTTTCCTTTACTTGCTATACTCTGTGATGCTCTGCACTGTTTCTTTTTGTTGCTTGTTTGTTTTCATTTGTTTAGTTTTGCCTTCTCCCAAACACTCAGCTTTTTATGAAATATGTCCTCCATGTTGTTTTCTATGGCTTTAACCCATACTTAGGGTTTTCTCATCTGCTTTGCTTGTGTTCCTCTCTACATCCTGGCTTCTATTTTTGTACTCCATTCATAAACTTGTGTGCTTTCTCACAAAAGTCACTGTTCACTTTCACAAGTAATTTTCAATTCTTCAATCAGTAATTTGTACATTTCAGTGTCTTTGAAATTAATTAAGTATTTGAGGAGATATGTTTTGGAGGTATTCTATTACATTCTTGTTTCTGTTTGTGTGTGTATGTGTGTGTGTGTGTGTGTGTGTGTGTGTGTGTGTGTGTGTGATTCCAAGTTGCAATTTGCATACCTGTTGCTTGGACATCTCTTCCAATTTAATTTGGAGGTCTTCTTAGTGAGAAGTGTTCTTTGGGACATAATTCCCAATACTATTCCAAAATGAAAAACCAGAATGCTCTAACATTAATAGCACCAAACCAAGCAATATATAGAAAAATATTTAGAACTATGTAAAGTCTACTAGTCTATCACAAATTACCACAAGAGAATCTAGCTATGTACTGTGGAGTATACTATTGTCTTGGTTACTTTTATAATGTTATGAAGAGATGCCACGATCAAGGCAACTTATAAAATAAACCATTTAATTGGGGGCTTGCTTACAGTTTCAGAGGTTGAGTCAATGACCATAATGGTGGCATACATAGCTGCAGACAGGCAGGCATGGTGCTGCATAGCAGCTGAGAATTTCCATCTATTCAACAAGCAGAAGGCAGAGAGATAACTAGGAATGGAATGGGCTTTTGAAACCTCAAGACCCAACTCCAGTGACATACCTCCTACTCCTTCCCAAACAGTTCTACAAATTGCCAACCAAGCATTTTAAATTATCCATTACAATCTAAATGAGTTACATAAACATAATACCTTAAATTACAGTAGAAATATATATATATATATATATATATATATATATACATTATAACAAAATTAAGTTTAAACTTGTATCAATAAACTAAAATCTATAGCAATGTAAAACATTTTTAAACAAGTTGTTCTTTAACAGTAGATTCAATAGTCTACCCTTTCATCCTATCATATCTATATCAATGTTTCATCACAGCAATAGAAACCCTAACTATGACAGGGGCAGAGAATAGGAAAATTAATGTGAATAAAGCTAAATTCAAGAAAAGAAAAAGAACAGAAGAGTATAGAAGTTATTATGGGAAGAGGAAAGAGCAAGAAACTAGTAAAGAAGAAAAAGTGATTGCCCAATAATAAAAAGAATCATGAGCAAAATTAAACAATTGTAAGGAAAATATAAAGGTTTTTTTTTAACATAAAATAATGAACGAAGTATGGTGGCAAACACCTTTAGTCCCAGCAAACTCCATGAGTTTAAGGCAAGCCTGCTTTACATAGTAAATTTCAGGTGTACCAGGATTACAGAGTAAGATCATGTCTCAAAAGAACAAGGGTTTTCCATGTGAGGGTAGGAGAGAGAGGGCCTATGTCTATGGTCTGTATAGCATTCAGCTACCCTGGACCCTGCTACCTTACATATAGCACCATGGGAATCATCCTCCAGACCTATAAAGGGCTGCCTCCAAATCTCTTGGCTGGGATTTAAGAAGGGCTGCTACTTAGAGAATGACTACCTCTTGATACAAATCAGTGGCTGAAATTGGTGTCAACCTATGGGATGCTGTACAAGGCCCCAAATTTCACACAGTGGCTACTTTATGACCTTCACATGTGTGAGAGGTCCTAAGGGAGGAAGATCTGGAGGAGGCCTTCCCATGAGCACAGTTCTTAAGGTTGCCTTGCTGAGGAGGCTGGTCTTTGAGCATCCTCATATAACTGCTTTTTGCAGACTCACTTGGTCTGTATTTCTGTGATTTTTATCAATCTTATCACCCCCTTTATGAATTTCCAGTGCTCCTCTTCTGTCTGGAATAGACTCCATTCCTCCTTATCCTGGCTCTTCTCCTTCATCAAATCACATGGAAGCAGTATCTAAGTTACTATCCTAGCCAGAAGCCTTGCAGCTTTCCTCCAGTTATCCCTTGGTTCTGTGAGTAATCTGTCTTTTCTCTTGAATGGTAATAGGCAAAGAATACTAACTTAGGCTTATCTTCATTTGCCTCCAGAATGAGCTCAGGAATTATTTTCACTTTGTTTTCTATTTTCCCTAGAGAGTGAAGTAAATGCGAGCATCCTTTTATTCACACATGCAGGAAAGACTCATTAAATAAACTTGGTATCTCCTTAGGCCTATGGAAACCAGTGTCAGTGCTTGTAAAGGTGAGCACAATGCAGTAGGAGAAGCAGCTAAGCAAGTTGAATGACATCATTAAGGATTCCATACCATAAAGCATCTCTGAGTAAAGTGGTATAGAGTTGTGGCTGTGGCTGAAGAATGGGGGAAGGCTATAGATTCATGAGAAAGGGTGGCTGTCATGAACAGGGTTGATGCATTGGATGAGGAATACTCTGCTGTCAGTGGAAGGTGGGGCCTTGAGGTAAGAATTGAGACCAAAGAAGGATCTTCCAGCTGTGGGAGTCAGTGATGAATCCAGGGCACCCAAGATGGCTGCTTAGCTTCAGCACTTAAACATAAAAGAATAAAACCATCATGAGATTTTAAAAGAAATGACTGTTTGTTGAAAAATAAAATGTTGGCGAGAACATATGTTCTTTCCACATGTGACCACCCTGCATTTTCACTTCCTACCTAGTGTCAACATGGCAGGAAGCCCCCACCAGGCACCATATGCCTTGATCTTATACTTCTCAGCTCCCAGATTTGGGTAAGACAGGTTTGTATTGTTTATAAATGGCCCTGTCCCATATTATTTAGTTAGGACATCACAGCTAGGCTAGGATACTACTTCCTAAATGTACCAGGACAATAAGATAATCCTTGCCCAGGAGTTACCTGAATTTTCAGTAGAGAATATGGGGTCAGGGGATAGAGGGGTAAAAAGTGGTCACTATGATGTGGGAGTTTATGCATTCTGATGTGGGTTTGGGCAAACTCATGTAACCCCCATTGTTTCCCTGTATGTAAAAATGTACAGTTGGGGAATTATTAAAACTACAGCTACTTCTACAGTTTTATGACAAATGAAACTTTGGAAATGTGTTCCTTTTCTAGATAACGCAGCACACAGCAACTTAGTAGTCTTTTTATAGATGAGAAAGGGAAGAAAGAGAACACTGGACTTCAAGTTGTGAACCTGGCATCAAGAGTGAAGTATTTCCTGTGCAGCAGAGTGAGGACCAAAATGCCTTCATGGTGGTTAGAAGAGCAAACTTCGCTTAGTTTCACCTTCCCGTTTCCTAGTCCCCCCTCCCAAGGTATGCATTGTTTTGAAAACCCAAACCTCTTAAGCAGAGTACCTCCAGAAACCAGTAGCCGGCCCCTAAAAACCAGTAGCCAGCCTAGCCTCTCAACCCTGGGAGAAGCAAAGGATACTTGGAGCTCACACTTCCCCTTAATTGGCTCATGTGGAACTTCTCCAAAATTTCCTACTGTGAGATTTGTCTCTGGCCAACCTGACTCAAAGCTTGGTCTGTGTAACAACTTTCTGCTTTCTCAGCCTTAGTCCAAGATTGTGTCTGCAAACAGTCAGCAATGGTTGGTTCACAATGCAACTTACCAAGGCTGTAACACTAGATAGAAGTAACAGGAAAGAAACAGAACACTTAAGGGAAAAAAAATAGCAACTGATGCTTTCATAGGGGATGTTGAAAAGCATTCATATAGGCCTGAGAGTCTGGAAACTCAGACACCTGTACACATACACACACACACACACACACACACACACACACACACACACACACACACACACGATCATTCCAGGACAGACAAAAGAAAGACATTAATCTCACCCTCTTATGATCTTTGCCCTGTATGCAAGCAGGATTTACAGAGTGAAGCAGAATTCAGAACTTCCTAGTGGAGTCAGGAGACCTGTCTCAACACACACTAGAACTCCTTTGACAGAGAAGGAGAATTCACACTTCCAAGGTGTTTAGGAAAGGTTCTGATCATCATCTTGGGTTGCACGAATCCTAACTGGTCTTACAATAAAACTTGAAGCCAGATATTAGGGTAAATGCTGAAAGATCAGAAAGACAAGGGAACAAGCCACTAGAGAAACTTATCGCCACTGCTGAATCCTCAGGCTGAAAGGAAGCGAGATCCTGTCTGCACAATCCTCAGACTGAATGCCTCTAAGTCCTCAGCCGAAAGGGCTTGAGTTCCTGTCTTCTGCCTTATATGCCTTTCTCTGCCCAGTCATATCACTTCCTGTCTCAACCTTCCCAGTGCTGAAATTAATGGCATGTGTGCTTCCCACATACTGATAGCAAAGGCATGAGATCTTAAGTGCTAGGATTAAAGGTGTGCACCACCACTGCTTGGCTCTGTTTCTCTTTTAGATTGGATTAATCTCAGTAGTCTAGGGTGGCCTTGAACTCACAAAGACATAGAGGGATCTCTGCCTTTGCCTCCCAAATGCTAGGATTAAAGGTGTGTGCCACTACTGCCTGACCTCTATGGCTAATTCTGTGGCTGGCTCTGCCTTCTTATCTTATAGGCAAATTTTATTTGTTGAGAGTACAAACAAAATATCACCACAATCTTCTGCTCCCAAGAAGAACCATCATAGCCAAGCCGCTGAAATTCAAATTCCAAAACACAGTATGAGGTCTTGAACTTGCTGCCTGGCCATCAGTAGAAGCCTTCAGCTTGATCTAATTGTATTAATAGTAAGTCATTCTGCATAGGAGAAATGCATATAGATGCAACTTCACAAAAGCGGTGACTGATGAGAATAGATGCATCAATGACAGTAAAACTATGCAAAGTACATTTAAGTCAGTGCGTTATGACAAACTTGTAGTCATTATGTTATAGAAGCCTGGCAAAACTTCAGAGATCATAAATGCTCATAAAATGACACAAGGAAGCCTCCCTCCAAGGCTGATATGCCTCGGGAAGATGTTGAGTAACCCAACCTGTTTGTCTTTAAATGAAGCCATTAATCAGGATTTGGTTTTAAAGCCACACAATAGATGGGATTTTTCAAGAGAGGAGACACTTAAGCCTGTGCATTTTGGTGGAAGGAAAGGGAAGCTGAGTGTTTTCCTTCTTACCTGTTGATTCAGGTGATTACAAAGCACAAGATTAGTGGGACAGAGAAGTCCCCTATCTGTCCAGGAACACTGTCTAAAGATGAAGATCAGACACTGAGGTGCCCTCAGAATTGGAAAAAGAGAAATCAGTTTGTTCATTTCCCTTTAAGCACTGACTATATAAAGAAGGATATATACAGCTTCTTGTTTAAGATTAAATTTGAGATATGGGAAGAAAAACATGTCGTTATTACTGTTTCAGCTCAACTAGCTGTCGCTAGGAAAGAGCTGATTTGTCATGCAAATAGTGTTAAAAGCACATTGGAAAGAATAAGTGAAGATTCTTGTGTTCTTTTTCCATTTTCCTGTCTGAGTAACTCCGTTTTGTTCCTCAAATCTACTAGAATTGGTGAAAAAACAACAAGGACCAAAACCCTGCTGTATATTTAAGTCAACAAAACCAGAATTGAAACAGAGAATTTATCAATTCTAAAACCTAATTCTCTTCAAGTTGAATAAAGGTAGCTTAGAAGCATACTGGTAATAGAGCTTAAACAGTTCTCTGGAGTTAGGATGTGATTCTTCAGGGACAGAATCAGCCTTGCTGAAGGTATAAAGAGCATAGACACACCAGGGGTCGGGCATGCTGTCCCTTGAAATCTTTCAGTTGTGCTATGTTGTAACTCACAGCCAGCCATGTCTGTTGATTGCTAATGTCTAGAAAAGTCTGGAGTGTAAGATACCATTCTAGTGAAGGGTCTTTATGCCCAGTTAGTTAATACTAAAAAATCTGTATTTATTCTGCAGCCGTAATCTATTATTCTGATATAATTAGGACATGATCAATTGTGTTTATAGATTACCACACTGGAGAAATTCTTTTAATTGGCCTGTAGCATATGTGAAAGAATTATTTTTCTCTTAGTGTATGCTTTCTACCAGCTTCCACACACATCTATCTCATTTTAAAATTATGAAATTGCATCTAAAATTAATTTAGATACAAGTTTTAAGAAATAAAAGGTGTTTTTAATTTAAAAATAACTATTGAGATACAATTCACATATTTTACAATGTGTCCATTTACAGTACATTTATTTTATTACGTTTTTAAAGTTGTGCTAAAACACACATAACCTGAAACTTATCTTTTTGAACACCCCTCACCTCCAACACACACCTTTTGATGCTGAAGATAAAATCCAGGATTTGGGGCATACAGTACAAGTATTCCACTGCTGAGCCCCAATACTGACATTTATTTTAAAAAGTAAGATTTATTTTTAATTTGTGCATTCTTGTGTGTGTGTGTGTGTGTGTGTTTGTATGTGTGTGCGTGAGTGCGCGAGCGCGTGTGTGTGTGTGTGTGTGTGTGTGTGTGTGTGTGTGTGTGTGCATGCGCGTGCGTGCACGAATGTGCTACTTGTGTTTTGTCAGGATTTGTTGAGGATAGAAGAGAAGACTAAGTCAGACATGCACTCCTTTTACAGGTCATTGTGAACCACCTGATGTGGGAGCTGTAAACAGAATTCTGAGCCTCTGAAAAGTCAATAAGTAATCTTAACTGCTGAGCCCTGTCTCCAATCTGAACAATTTTAATGTATGTAATCTAGTAGCATTAATTACATTCACATCATTGTGAAAGCATGGTTACTGACTATTCTCTAGATTCTACATCCAAACAGAAGTTCTGTAATCATTAAGCAGTAACTCCACTTTTCCTCCACTCTCAGCTTCTGATGACCTTGAATCTAACTTTCATCACTATAAAAGTTTCCCAAATGTAATCATATAAGGTTCATCCTTGAATCAATCTGGATTACTTTGCTCAGCATGACATTTTTAAGCATCATCCATGCTTTAACATGTCTCAAATCCTCATTGCTATATATGGCTTTGTAATGTAAAATAAAAGTAAAATCAATATGATTACACATTATTATTTACCAATTTGTCTGCTCATAAAGATTTGGGTGTATAGAATCTTTTCCAAGTCTCTGCCTTAAGTTCAGTGGTAATTTTACACTCAGTTTTTTTAGGATACCAAGCTCCTCTACCACAGTGGAATCAAACATAAATTTATTCTAGTATAATACATGAAATATGGAAAAGGTTAAGAAGAATGAGTATTGGTTTCAGTGCATACCAGCTATTTTTCCAAAAGAAAGAAAAGAAACAGAAAGCATATGTGGTATTTTGAGAGCATGTCTATGTGTAAAGAACTATTTCTTAAAGTGAATTTTAAAAACTTGAGCCTTCTGGTTATATGTAATCCCAGTGTTGCTGTAATATTTTATAGAGCATGATCATTGGAATTGAATGTCATTTGAAATGTAACATTATTATTTCTTTGAGAATTCTGTACAGTGTAATTTTGATCATATTCACTCTCCACTCCTTCCCTAACTCTTCCCAGATCCACTCCACCTCCCCATCCCCTCCAATTTCACGAATTCTTTATTATTATTATTATTATTATTATTATTATTATTATTTTAAATAACTAACCAAGCACAATTTGTATCGTTCATGCACTCACGGATGTGGGTCATTCACTGTAGCATGGTCAATATGGGCCATACCCTTAAAAAATGCTAACTGTCCCATCCAGAAGCTTCCAAATGTCCATAGCTCCTCAGGAGTGGAGCCTGTGAGCCCTTCCCTCTTCCATGCTAGAGTGTTGACTGGATTGATCTTGTGCAAGTCATATGCTATGAGTTCATGAGTCAAAACAGTCCTGAATAACAAAACTCTGCTGAAAGTATCACCATTCTTGATTTCATGCTATACCACAGAGTCACAGTTGTAGAAATAGCATAGTACTGGTACACAACCAGACACATTCATCAGTAGAATAAATTAAAGAACAAGATATAAGTCCTTATAACTACAGTTATAATTTTTTAAAGATAAACGTTCCAAAAATATATATTAGAGAAAAGACAGCATCATTAACTAATGGCATTAGGAAAACTGGATATTTATATGTAGAAGAATGAACCTTGATCCCTCTCTTCTCACTCTGCACATAAATCAATACCAATTAAATAAAGGAATCTTAACGTTAGACCTGAAACTTCTAGAAAGTGCAATACAACTCAAAGTATAGGCTCAGGTGAGGACTTTCTGATAAAAGACATTGGTCACCCAGGAAATAAGACCACCAGTCAACAAGTAGAAATGTAAAAGCTTTTGTACTACAGAGTAAACTGTTCATTGCCTAAAGAAGCAGTGCAAAGAATGGGGAAAAATCGTTGACAGCTATACATCTAGTGGAATGTTAGTGTCTACAATATGCAAAGAATTCAAAACTAAATATCAAGGAGACACAACCCAATCTAAAAGTGGGCTATGGAACTGAACAGGATGTTCTCAGAATAAAAAATATAAAAGCCTAAGAAATAGTATTAAAAGTGTTCACTATTTTTAGCCTTTAAAAATGCAAATCAAAACTACATGTGTAATGTACTTTTTGCAGACTAAGGAGAACTTTTGTTCTGGGGATGCACTGTGTATCACAATCTGAGTGCTCTCACTTGGTTGCTATTAAAAGAAGAAGGAGAAGGAGGAGTAGAAAGAGAAGGAGAGGGAAGAGAAGGAGGAGGAGAAAAGAAGAAACAATTCACTGAAGACAAACAAGGAGGAGGCTGCAGAAGACACTGAAATTTTGGTCAAGAGAATAAAAGAAGCCAAAGAAAACCACCAAGAACAGATCACCAGGAGATGTGGACTGTCCTCATTGGGCATTTCTACCTCTAAGTCTGAGCCAGTGGAAAATAAGCCTTTAAGGGTAACACATAAATAATCAGGCTTCTAAAAAACAGAAAACAAAAGACATCAAAGGTTGTAGTGAGTTGGTAGCCCCCATGTCCACTGATGGGAGTGCAAATTGTAGCAACCATTATGGATATAGCATGGTGTTTGCTCATAAACCTAGAAATAGATCTACCTTGTGACCCAGCTATACTACTTCTAAACATATATGGAAAAAAACTTTTTTTCCTACTACAGAGACATGTGGTTATTCATGTTCATGGATGTTGTATTTACAATAGCTCGGGAATGAGAACGGTCTAGATGTCCATCAGTTGATAAATTGAAAATAAAAATGTATTACGTATACAAAATGTTATAAGAATGAAATGATGAAATTTGCAAGTAAGTGGATGGGACCAGAGAACATTATACTGAATGAGGTAACCCAGGCCCAGACAGACAAATGATCCATATGCCAACTCACACATGGATCTTAGTGTCAGATCTTTAGATTTAGATTTGTGTGTTTATCTTGGAACACCTGTAGCATTAAGAAAAAAAAAAAAAACTGGAAAGGGACAATTGTGAGGCAGGATAAGAAGGATATTAAGTGAAGCAGGAAAATATAACACACGTTGTATGATGAGGGGAAGGGAAAATACTGATGAGTGAGGTTTAGCTGGGGAGAGAGAAATATGAAGGAGGTGTGTGGAATGACAATTAACACTAAGGATGTATGAAAAACACCTACTATTTTATAGGTGTCAAACACACATATATTCAATGTACTCCTAGAAAGACTTTAATTGAAATTACCATACATAGGGGATAATGGTGTTCCCCAGAAGCTAAACAAAAAGCCCACTGCCAGGTCTTGGATACGCTCCCTGATTTTGGTTAGGGGTGCTCTGGAGACCCCCAGTACAAACACTCTATTGTTGCTGCTCTTGGTGGCCCACCAGAACTTGATTGGTAAAGCCTGATTGCTGAAAACACCACACATTTTGGTAACAGGACATGAAGAAATCAAGTTGGTAATATCCAAGAAACTTCTAAATTCATAATATCAGAAGGTGCTTCATGGGCTGTTGAGGTAAAACAGTCATCAGCAGTTCTACCAAGCTGTAAACTATAACAATCACCAGCACTGGGAAATATTCCCAGGGGCTCAATAGTGAGATGAATGATATGGAGGTAACCAATTGCTTTCTGACAGGATTTAAGGCCTACTCTGCAGGAGGAAATGCCTGCATGGTAGAATAAATCTGGCCAGAAATGTGTAGTTGGGGAACTCAAAGGCCTCAGGGGTGAATCTACTACTAAATGAACATAACATCAAACTGCTCTCTAAATTAGTATCTCTTCACCTATTGATTAGGGCAGCTCTCAGGCCCCATCAGAAAAGTTCCTTTGTGCAGTGGATTTGAATGTGTTATTCCCTAGGAACTCTCTTATGAAACTGTAGATATTGATATTTCATACTTATTTCTTATAGCTTGGTGTACTTCTTCCCATTTTTAAATTTTTACTTTCTTAGTATTATTATGTCACTCATTTATATCTAACTGGAAAGTAGTTACAATGTACTTTCATTAATATTTATTCATTTTCTTTTATTTATATTTTCTAGAAATCAGTGTGAATTCAGAAAATGATGTTTCCTTATAATTTTTTATCTAAGTGAGGGATCACCAAACAAAAAGCAGGGATTATTTCACTGTCTTGGTAAGAACATAGGACTCAGAGAGTAGGGATCAATAGGAACCTCTAAAAATTAAATTTCTCACAGGTGTACATTGTACATAAAAAATATCCTCCCCAACCCTGTTCTCCCAACCCTCCTTTTCTCGCCTTCTCCCAACCCATTAGTCCCTCATATTTCTCTAAACAACTTCATTTCTACTTTAATTTAATGGATACTGTATTATGATTTCATGTGACTGTATAGGAACCACAGATGTGAGGAAACACACTTTTGTCTTTCAGAGACTGGCTTTATTTGCGTGATATGATTGTCTCCATTTGCATGCATTTTCCTATAAGTTACTTAAATTCTTCTTTATGGCATAAAAGAATTCCATACCATGTCTTCTTATTAATTCCTCGATTGTTGAAAACCTAGGCGGGTTCCATAATTTATCTACTATGAGTGTTGTTGCAGTGAGCATTGGTGTACAGATCCTCTGCTGTGTTCACTTGGAGTTCTTTGGCTAAATATGGAGTCGTAGAGTTGGATCACATGGTAGGTCTATTTCGAGATTTTTGAGAAGCCTCCAAGCCAGTTTCCACAGAAGCAGGACTACTTTCCAGTCTCACCAGTAGTGGATGAGGATGCCCCCACTTCCACATTCTTGTCAGTCTTTTTTCTTTGTTTCCTTCACGTCAGATCTTCTGGCTGGAGTGAGATGACATCTTAGTGTGATTTATTTTCCATTTTTCTGGTGGCTAGTAAGATTGAGCATCTTTTCATATGTTTATTGGCAATTTATAATTCCTCTGTGGAAAACTATTCACTTTATTAGCTATTTTTATTGATTGCTTTGCTTGTTTCCATGATGTTCCGGTTTTTGTTGTTGTTGTTTGTGTTTCTAGATGGTAGTCCTCTGTCAGATACCTAGCTGGTGAAGATTTTTCCCCAACTCTTTATGCTATCTTTTCCCTCAGTAGCTTCTCCTTTTGATGCACAGAAGCTTCTAAATTCTCTTAATGTCCCATTGGTTGGCCTTTTCCCAGAGTGACTGCCCACTATTCAGGAAATCCCTTCCAATGCCTATATGTTGAGGTGTTCTCCCTACTTATATCTTAAACCCTTTCTGAGTTTCAGCTCTGATAGCAAGGTCTTTCGCCCATTTGGAGTTTCCTTTTGTGCAGGGTGAGGAGGAGAAGGGATTCAATACACTCAAGAAGATAGGTTGCACAGCTGGCAAGTATCCAAACTTAGGTCTATCTGATTTTCTAACCCACATTTCACTGTTTCCCATTTCTTGAATAATCACCATAACAGTCAAAATATGGAAATACATGTCAGCATTTCTGAATGCAATATTTCATTAACCATCACAATTGTCGTATAAAGAATGAATCTTGATTGACAGCAGTTATCCTATACAACACTGTTGCCTGAATTCTTATGATGCCATCTGTTTTTATAAAACAAAAACAAAAACAAAAACAAAAACAAAAAAAACCTTAAGCTATCCTGCAATCCATTACTCTACTTTGTCCAAATATTTTCCCAATGTAATTATATTAAGTATCTACATGAGAAACCTGAGTGATCCATGTGTCTTGAGCAGCTGCTGTGTGCACAGCAATGCAGTAGTGCTCAATTCATTTTTTTTTATTTCTTTTTTTGCACGGAGGAAAACATGTAATTAAGTTGATCTTTTTCATTTTCTTTTTTGATTCCTAATGGATTGACACAGTATAGAACACAAGTAAAAGGAGAAAGGAGAATTCTGGAAGCAAGAAATGTATAGGTTCATAAAAATGCTGGACAGTTACATTTTGAATTTGGGGGTTTGTTTGTTTATTAGTGTGTTTGTTTTGAGACAGTGTCTTGAGTGGCCCAGGTGGGTAAGTACATAGTGTTCCTTCATTTAGGTACTGTGTTCTACCAGAAAACTGCATTTTTTTAGTTAAGGATCATGATTAAAAATCTCATAAAATTTACTAGGTAAATATAGTGGTTGTTTGGTAAATTGCCAATAACCTATAAATGAAGAATAAAATACTTAGCTGAAGGAAGTCTAAGAAGCAGACACTTCTATGGAAAAGGTGAGCATCCATAACACAGATCAGTATTGCTCTGAGTATTCATAAATTGTTTATAGAGGAATCTCTTCACTTCTATTGAGGACTGAATAAGAGGAAATGGGCTTATCTGGAAACCTTGTGGGTTTTGGACACAAGGAAACAATATTTTCTTGAACTAAAAAACATTCCACTGTGAAAGGGTTGAGGAAAGGAGTTATCTAAAGAACTTAATTCATTTCCATCTGTCTGAGAGGCCCACTTGCAGAGCTCTTCTAGGACAGCTGATCTCCCTAGGTCTCTCCAACTCTAAACTGCTTGATCTCAAGACTCTTTATATTAAACTCTCATTCTTTACCAGGGTCCATCATAGTTAATCATAACTAAAACATGGAGGATTGTTGTCAACCGAGTTCAAGTAAGTGTTGGCAGAATTTGCCATGAATCAAGTCAATAAAATGGATAAGCAGATGACTTCCTTCCCTTGTTCACCACCCCAAAAACCTTTACAACAATATTCTTTCTTGTGGCAGTTCAGAATTTCCTCTTCTGTACATGGTGAGAAACTCAACTTCTTATACCTTTTGAGACTGTTCTAAAGGAAGACTAAGAATTACTTGTAAAACACTAGGAAACTTTAAACTACTCTCTGTAAATATTACATTATGGCCAAGCTAACTGTAGACATTCCAAGTAAGAAAAAATTTTCCCAAACCATTTAGTATCTGTGGTAAAACTTGAATAATGTTGGATACACACACACACAACATATCTTAAGTGTCCTAATGTTTTTCCCTCTCTCTTTAAGTGCACTGTATATTTTGTAATGTTCATAATCAGCTCAAGATAATTGAATAATGGTTTAAAAGTCTATGAACAGGGAAAATGGGAGCAGTCTCCCCTAGAGTTATTGCATATGATATGTTAAAGTACTTCTTTATGATTGATACTCAAAACTCTTTGCCCCAAGGTGTTAAGGTATGTATGCTAATAAAAATGAAAACTAATTAACCACACTTCAATATAAATTAATGATAGAAAAAAAATGCAGTTTCGTTAGCTAATGATATTGTGTTTCTTCCCAGGCATTGCTTTCATTGTCTTTTATGAATGCAGAGGCGGGAAGCATTCCTGCCCTGCAGGATTTGTGATTGGGTCTAAGGAGGTCATCTGCCTATCATCAGTACTCTCACCAGTGGCTCTGGCCTCTGCTATAGGAGACTCAACAATCCTCTGGAGTCTTTGCCATAACATGATAGCTTTGACATTCCACACACAAACTGGAAACCTCATTTCTCACAGGGATGCTTGTTGCCAGGGTACCCAAATGCTCTGGGCTTTGCATCAATTTGTATTTACGTCTTCCCAAGGGAGCTGTCTTAGCAATGTGTTTGCTCAGCTTGCTCTTTGTTAGTGCCTAATTGGGGCATTTTGGACTGTGATGGTGAGGGTGCCAGCAGCATCACTTTGTCAGGCCTGGCCAGAGTTTCCTAGGCAGTTTCTACCTCATGGTTTTGCCACACCTGCTCTATTACCCCTGTCTTATGGAAAGCTGCCTACAGTGCTCCAACACAGAATATATAGAGCCAGTGAAGTTTTTACTGCCCTCTGGCAGCCTTGCTGAATGATTTGTTTTATGATGGAGTGCTCGTGAATGATCTCAGAAGTTTCTGTGTGAGAGGTAGAAACCTAAATCAGTTCCTTGTTCTCCATCTGCTGTTGAGTTCTAGTTAGACTTGGAGTGAACATGGCAGGCCTTGCATGCACATCAGCAGGGCATGATTTTGCTCTAAGAACAAGTTCTTAATGGCCCATTCACAATTTTAATGTCTTTAGGACACAGGGCTCAGTTGTGTCACCTCGTAGAACCCAGGCACACTCACTATGCAGGGTGCCCATTTTACACACACTGGCTTCTACCTTCTTTACACAGGCTTTACTTATTATTAAAATCTTATTTTCACTCAAGAAACTACTGTTTAGTGTTTTAGAGTTCAATGTAACCTGCATTCAACAAGTAAAAAGAAATTTCTAGAAATTTGGTCAAGCAACTATTCTAGCAGCAGGTATTAAAAGGGAAGTTTATGCCCACCCTTACCTGGAGAAAAGTGTAAACATTTGCTTGTCCCCTGCCTAAGTGACCTGTTTTCCTTCATTTTTAAGTCTTGAAGATTGTAGACTCCAGATCCTTTCTCAGGTATAAAGCCTTAAGCTTCAGCAGCTACATACTGGTAATATCTTCAATGATATGATTTTCTACCCTTGGGCTTGAGTTGGGAAAGCTTAATGTTGATTTAGTCAGTTTTCCTTGCATACAACTGGAACTTAAAAAAAAAAAAGACTGTGCATTAAATATTGCTGGCAAAGTTAGTTTCTACGTACAGAATATAATAACACCCTGTGAGCACAGTTTTGCTTTAGGTAAGATGTAAAGTACCTACAGGCCAGGCAGTCAAAGGGAGACAAAATACACCCCAGGTGGAAAGCGCCAGGAAAAATAAAGTTATGATGACCCACCTCCAGTTATTCGAGCCCAGGATTGCTCATCATAATCACACACACACACACACACACACACACACACACACACACACACACACACCATAACTTATACATTTGTAATTGGGCAGACTTACTAACAGGTTGCCAATTTATGAATTTATGAGCTTCATCTTACAGCCTGAGGATGAGGAACACAGGAGTCAGATGAAGACATTGTTTATGATCTAACTTTTAGAATAAGAAAATGTTAGAATGAGTTTCTATTAGGAGCATCTTCAGTGTTCCTTCACTTGCTTCCATGGTACTGAAAATCAAAAGTGACATCAATGTCATTTTCCTGAAGGTTTAGCTCTGGATGGGGATTTCCTTTTTGTTCCCATTAGAGAAAAGGCCTTGTATATCTCCTAGTACTCAGTAGGGATTTTATCATCTGGCTTCTTCCCCAACACTCTGCTTACCTCCCACCCTTGTGAATTAGTGAATGGGTCTGAGTGGAAACATCTTTGCTTCCTCTAGGCCGTTTGGTTACAGGAAGAGAAAAAGCAGGTGTATAGCAATAACCTGGATGTTTCCCTCCCTTCAATCAAGAAAGGCTTTCTTACAAACTCTGCTCATGAGAGCATCCTCCCTCTTCCTTCAAAATAGGTTTTGAATATCTTCCATGGCTTAGATGGTAACGGAATTCTCCCCTCTTTTAAACCCTGATGGCACTGCTGTTTTTAAAACCTCCTTCCCATAGTACCATATTTAAATACATGAAAATACCACCACTTCAAAACTGAGACATTGGATTATGCATATCTTGAAGACAGCAAACTCTCGGGTCAATGGCACCTGTCAAATGAAGTCACTAAAATCTGCTTACCATCTTTGGAGATAGACAGGTTTGCCTTCCTACCCATGACTTCAAGCCCACATGCCATTTGCTTCTTGGCATGAACTTCACTGTCATAATGGAAGACTGCAGCTGAATATGCACGTGTGCAGTCAGTCCATTCTCTCTTGACTCTCAGCATTTTTATTAAAGGGGGCAGAAAGTACCACCTATGTGAACATCTGAGAGTACAAAGACAAATACGAGCATGGAGAAAAAAGACAGTCATAGTTTTCACTTTTGTGTCTGCAGTCTGCATTACTTCATTTTCCTTGATGATTAGCCTCCCGAGTTTATCTTGTCCCAGCCAGCCTTAGTTTCTGGGAGGCGACAGTGTTCCTTTTCAAGTCAATTTGAGTTGTGTCTTCAGTGAATTGCCTTGAGGAAATATATTAAAATATTTAGCAATCACTAAATCTATTACATCTTTTGCTGTGTGTGTGTGTGTGTGTGTGTGTGTGTGTGTGTGTGTGTGTGTATTGAAACTCTGGGCAACAAAAATAACACTAAAGAACTAACTCCAGTCTCTTTCTCTGTGTTTATTCTCTTTCTCTATCAGGAAATCACAGCTATCTGCCTGTCTTGCTTGTTATATATATCTCAGTGATTTACTTCACAATGATGTTTGTGTTGTATCCCGGGTTCCCAGATGTTTTTAGGACACGCCTGTCTTCTTCACCTCCCATCTCCCATTGACCTATGCTCGGTGTTATATTTTGGAGCACAAATTTATACATTTTTAAAGATGGAAAACATGCTGGAAATAATCTTGGTTATTAGAACTTGTTTTTTAAATTCTTCCATACTCATAAATAATAATGCAGCATAGAAATCTGTGTGGGTATACTTTAATGCAGAACAAAACATAACACATGTGACATATGAATTTAAATGAAAAACTTTGCTCCAAATGTCTCTGCAGAATAAATCACTGTAAAAAAAACGTGCATTCCCCCAATTATACTGGGATGCTTCCCTTTAGAATCTCAGTTCTGGATCTACTAGGTGAATTCTCCTTCTCTGGAGTCCACAAGCCCAGCACAGGAAGATTTGTTTTGACAAAGATTACAGTTTTACTCATCTTCACTGTTGATAGTCTCCACACAGCTGAGAAACACAGGAGTGAGGAAAGTCACAGAAGTCCTGTTCTATAACTTCCTGCATTTCCAGTTTCCTTCATCATGCTCCAGGCTCCTGGCTTTCTGCTTTGACCCAGCTGCAGCATTTTAATTTTTTATGGGAAGGAGGAGGAGGCCTCACATTTATAATTCTTCTCTCGAAGCAAGGAGAATGTGAACTTAACTGCTTGGATGCCTAATTTGAAGTGACTTGAGATGGTGGATGTTAATGATGTGTAAAAGGCCTACAGCCAGAACAGCTCGAAGCTCCTTTTATTACACAACACGAGCTTCAGTTACACCTGAAAGCTTTACTACTTCACAGCGGCTATAACTTTCCCCCAGTTTTTATTTTATTTATGTCCTAAGCTCGATTATGCATTTGGTATGATCTCTTCAACTTTTAATGCAAAATAATGCATATACATGTACACACATGCTCATCTATGTTGAATTTCAGAGATACCTTGAAGTATAATATGTCCTTAAGTACTAATTTTGCTTTTTGGGGTAAAATAAAGAAGAGATTTATTTTTAACATCCATTTGCACTTTTGCCTGGCCTGTAGTTACAGACCTTGATCTTTCAAAATAGGGCTTATTTAGTAATTTCCCATAATGCTTCTTAACAGGCACCAGGCTCTGGCTCCTCTTCACATGCACCATTAGAAACCTCTTGAACAGGGTTCTACCATGTACATCTATCTCCTCCCATCTTATATGGTTTTAATTAAATATCTGCACATGCCTCTTTCTATCTGTACAACTGCATTGCTACATTTTAAATCTCTCTCTGTGTGTGTCATATGCAGTTAGAAAGGCAAGGACAGGGCGATGTCAGCACCCCAGATGGTTTGTTAATGAATGGATTAACTATAATTTTTTTCCCTAAGAATAATGAATAGTTATATTTCAAAGAACCAAAGTTGTGAATACTTGAAATGTTTTGTCAGACTGCTCTTTTTTAACGGAGAGAAATGTGTCCATCTGTTTTTTATTTGTTCAGTTTTAATCCTCCCTCACAATACTTAAGATGCTGTACAAGTTTCTTTCAGAAATTTAATATTTCATTTTGGCCTACTGTATTCAGAAGCCATGAGGGCAGCATCACAAACCCTGTTTATACTGTGCCCATTGCCAGTAACTCTCAAACCCAACCAGGCCAGCTCTATGTCTTAGCCCCTCCATTTCCTCTATTCTTGATACACAGCAAGATGCTGGCTTTAAATTATTCCATCTCTAAAGTTCAGGTTTTTTTTTTTTTTTTTTTTTTTTTTTTGCTATGGTTCATTTGTCCCCTCAAAAACTCGTTTTAGAGCTTAATTGTCATTGTGATCATATTAAGAGGTGGACCTTGTAAGTAGTAATTAAGTCATGTACGTTGACTCCTCATGAATGGATCAATGTTATTTCAGTTGAAGATTCTTGACCAAAGGTAGGTTTTCTCTCTCTGTCTCATATACTCAGTCACCTCTTGCCTTCCTCTGTGATGTGGCATATAGCACAGAAGCCTTCCCCACATGCCAGCTCAGTTCTCCTGAGTTCTCCAGTCTTCAGAACTGAGAGATGTGGTCCCTCACAAACAACCCACTGGTGTTATTGAGTTACAGCAGTAACAAACTGACTGTGGCAATCTTTATGATAATAACTCAAAATAATAAAACACCTTGTTCAAAAAATTACCAAAGATCTGTAGAAAAATAGCCACCCAGCAACAACTTTCAATTAACTCAATATGTCATTGTTTTCAAAATAACAAAAGCAAGTTAAACTTCCTGTATTTTAATTAGATAGTATATTTCTCATTTTTTTTTGGTAATTAACTCTAAGTTTAGAATAGATTTAGATTAAAGAAATTGTAAAGACCATCATGTGTTCACATCTGCCCAACATTCAGTTTTCTCACTTGTTTGCCTCTTATTAGGTAGTTTTCATGGAACACGAACACATACTAAGATAGGATTATGAGCTACAAACAAGATGTCAATCCCATCTCATAGATTTATCTTGCCAGCCCTCCTTTTGGTCCTGAGTCTTATGCATCCTAGATGGTTTCCATTTTTCAACTGTGTGCTCTCCTCTCCTTCCTCATCTCCTTTTGCCATTTCGATTTTAGATGGATAATACCGGAATCACTCTGCTCCTTTATCTTTTTGTTTTACTTTCTGCTTTTCAGTTTGTGAAAGTTCTGCTGAGGTTTTTCCAGGTCATTGACTCTGTGTGTGTGTGTGTGTGTGTGTGTGTGTGTGTGTGTGTGTGTGTGTGTGAACATTCTTAACATACTAACCTCAGTTGCCTCCAATTCCTTCCCTGATATTTTCAACATTTGTACTGTGTTGAAGTGTGTTTCTGATGATTATGTCCAGTTGTATTATTTCTGGGCTTTTTCATGCAATGCTTATGTTGCTATTAGTCATGCATGTTGTACTAGTTACTAGAAACAGTGGCAGAAAGGCTTTCAGTTTCAGAATTTTATTAATTAAGTTGGGATTGCTGTAGGACACAGTCCATGAGGTCCTCTGGTTACAGCAGTATTCCTTCTCCCAGGTAGCCTTCATCTGGAAGCTCTTGGGCTGCCATCCTTTTATTTTACTGAATCTGTGGGTGTAATGGCAAGGCAGGTGAGAGAAAAGCTGTCCAGGTTCTCCAAACTCCAAAAGGCAATCCACATATTCAGAAATGAACTCAAGGTGGGCTATAGGAGGAATTCTGGTGATTAGATAAAAGTCAGCATTCCTCAGGAACATTGTGGAACTGGTACCTGAAGGTCACAAGGAGCCATTTCCCTACCTCTGGCAGATGGGAAATATGGCTACCTGTGGTGGCGGCTCTCAGCACATCAAAGTTCATGCTGGCCTCCAGGCTCCTGCAGTCCCTACTCCTCAGTGCCTGTTATACATTTCCGTGTCTACACTAGCCTCCTGGTTCTACCCTCTTCTTAACTACTCATCCTTCTCCAGCTGTCTCTTGCTATTCCCCTTCTTGCTGTGCTTTATTCTCTGCCCTCTGCTGTCACGTTATCTCTACTCTTCCCTCTCTCCTTTCTCTCACAGATAACCTTGGCCATCCATGCCCAGTCTCATTCTCTTTCTCACTGCCCTGGACTCATCCAGATGCTTCTGGCTATTTTCTCTCTTATTCACAATAGAAAACCTTCCTCCTAACAAAGGAGCGGTCATGTTGGCAGCTTCTCTCCTGTACCCCCTCATATACAGAGAGGCATTCTGAGACAGCCATGCTTCAAAGTCCCAGTCTTTCCATGGTACCAGTTCCACAAGAGGAGTCAATGCTGTGACTGCCTTTCCAAAGTGTTATCTAACAAGAAGACTTACATTCATAACTTTGAATTCAAACTCTTCCTTTGCTTTAGTATTTCCTACATCCTGGAATCCCCGACCTCTGACCTCTGTTTAGCATGCTTTTTTTTGGGTGGGGTGGTTGTTGTTTGTTTTTATCACACAAGAGAGAATGGCTAGAAGCATATAGGCAGTCAGATGAATACTCTTTTTATCAATGAAATAAGACAGTGGCCATCTTTCCTCTACAGGGCAGACCATGGCAAAGTTTCTGAGTATATTCTACAGTGACTACTCTCCCCTTTCTGCCAGAGCCATGAACAATCTGTTCTTTCTCTGAAAATCTGGTGATTAATCCCATGAAAATTTTGTTCTTACTTAACTGTCCACCTTCTCGAGCTTTCTTACACTTACACTGGCCCACACTTACCATCCAGAAATTCATCAAATTTACAGTTACAGCTAGCTACCCACAGGTCTGTTTGCACCGAATGGGTTTTGGCAATGTTGCTTCAGGTACATGAGTCTCCTCAAATGTAGGGGGTAGTGGCATCTCCTGCAATGTTTTTTCAAATGGAGCAACAGAAAAATAATTGACTTTCTGGCTATTATTTTCCCTCAGCTTGCTCCTGCTGTAAAGAGCTGTCATTCAAAACCACTGCAAAGCCAGGACAGAATCACCATTGTCTCCTGAGTGTCCTTGTGACATATGTGCAGCTCAAGTGTTGACCTTCAAGTTTTCTATGTTGAAGAAACTCAGTATTTTTTTTCCTGTACTGTCCACACTTCTGATTTTGCTCATTTTGTCCCTATGCTTCTTCCATTTAGTTAGAGCCTGGGTCATCATCATTCTTCAGTCTGTTTGGAGAACAGAGGCTTGCTATGTTCACATCAGATTGTTTTTTCCCCCAAGTCTGTGAATTCAGGATGCCATGAAAACAGTTTTGTGAAGCAAATACGTGTTGGCAATCCATACCTAGATCCATTCATCAATCATAGGTTGCAAAGTGGTGATTATCATCTTTTACTATAAATTTCTGACTCATCAGTGCAGTGTTTCTGGAAGGGAAGTGTCTCTCATTTATCATTTGGTTAGCTGGCTATACAGGTGTTAAAGAAAAGATGGGATAGATGAGAAATCTGTCCTTGGATGACCAGTTTTAAAAATAATAATTTAGCTTTCAAACATCCTTTGAAATGGAGATGTATATATCATTTATGCATTTGAATATATGTATGGTTGCATGATCATTGTAATTCCAACCATTTGGGAGGCTGGGTCAGGAGGATCAAGAGTTTGTGGCTAGTTTGGTCTACGTACACAGTTAGAACCCATCTCAAAGACTATGATTTAATGTGTTACATTTTTGACAGGATAATCCATATTGGTATTGAAATTTTATTTGTTCTTGGCCAGTAGGAGTCTGTACTTACTGGCTTTCACTGACAACTGTCTCTTTAGACATTATAATGTTGTAGCTTCTGTTATACCTGTACTTCTCCAGATTTGAAATAACTTATTGCATTAAAATGTCCTATTTGCTTACTGGAAAATGATTGCAGACTATAAAAGAGGTATGGAGGGATCATTATTTCTGAGCCTGTTATTATCTCTAGACTTTTAAGCGGATGGTACTAAACACCTGCTCTCAAAATAAATATAGACAAATAACTCCACTATATGTTTATATAGGCATGCACATATAATATGTAAGTATGTATGTGCTATAAATATACATTAATCATGGGAATATTTTTAACTTCTTTAATCATATATTTCTCTCTAGATGTTGCTTTTATGTTGAAAAACTGAATAATAACAATGTTGAAATATCCCCTGATGGTTAAGTTGTTTTAGCCCAAAACATATTCATTGATGGCCTCAAAATGTCAATACTAACAGAATAATAAGAATGTAATTAATGAAAACTATCACCTATTTCTTAGTTACTTTTTTGCATTTCTGAATCTGATTTGTTTCATTTCATATGGCGCTCTCTGGTTGCATACAGTATCGAGGAATTTCTATAATTTAATTTACAAATGTTCCTCTTTTCTACATTCACTTATTTAGCTGTGTGTATGCACAGTGAACAGTGGTCAGAGGACAATTTACAGGAGTCAGTTCCCTCCTCTACCCATGGGCTCCAGGAATCAAACCGAGGCTTGATGACAAGTTCTTTGACCCCTGAGTAGTCTTGCAGGCCCCACACTTTTCTTCTTTATGGCTGAATAAAACTCCATCATTTATGTATCACACATTTTCTTTATTCATTCATTTGTTATCAGACATATAGTTCTGTTATTTTATTCTGGTATTATGAATAGTGTTGTAATAAACATGGATATGCAGGTGCTTCGTGGCTTGTAGGCTTATAGTTCTTTGGGTATATACATCCAGATGTTATAGAGAAACCTCCATAGTGATTTCCTTAATTTTTTACATCCCTTCCAGCTGTACATAAGGATTTATTCCACTTTTCCTACACCATTGGCTAGCATTATATTTTGTTTACTAATGATAACCATTCTAACTGTGGAGAGACAGAGATTCTTACGATACTATTAATATGCATTTCCAAAATTGCCAAGAATGTTAAGCATTTTTACGTATTTTTATTACCTACCTGTAGTTCATCCTTTGAAAACTATTTGTTTATTTTATTGGCTTATTAGCTAATTTATTGACTGGTAAAGCATTTATTTATTTATTGTACTGAATTTTTTTTGAGTTCCTTATATAATCTAGATATTAAACTTCTGCCAGATATATAACTAACAAGTATTTATCTTATTTTATTGTTTCCATTGCTATGCAGAAAACTTAATTGCATGCAATCCTATAGGTCAATTTTTTTTTGATGGCCTCAAGATGGTCTAGAAAATCTTGGCCTTTGACTATATAGTGGTATGTTTCCCTCCCCTTTTTCTTGAACAATTTCAGAGTTCCGTGTACTCAAGGTCTTTGATTTGTTTTGAATTGACAATTGTACAGAATGATAAATAGGGACCTGTCTTTATTCTTCTGTAGATAGACACCCAGTTTACCCAGCAGTGTCAATCATTAAGGACTCTGTTTTCGCCAGTATGTGATCTTGGCATCTCTATTAGTTAATTTTCTCAAAAACCTGACAATAAAGCAACTTGGGGGAGGAAGGGTGATGTTTTACTTCCTCACAGGGCCCGTGCTTTAAACTACTAGCAAGAAGTTCTGCTGCTCAGGCCTTAGCCTGGGGGAGATTTTGTTCCCCCAGACAATGGCTCTGTTGCTGCCACTAAAGGTAGCTTTAACTAACTCTCCATCATTTTAATAAAACTTGAGATTCAAAGGCGAGGGTGGAAACCTATGAGCTCAGAGAGTTAGAGTAGCAACTGGCTAACTTTCTTTGTTGATGTCCCCAAAGCCTCTCTCCTCCCACACTACCCACAACTAAAAGACCTGCCTATGCTCCCTCCTGCTACTTCCTGTCAGCTAGTTGCTACCTCTGCCTCCCTGAGTCCAGGTTAATATTATTTAATTAATGCAAATACAGCACACCTTTACATAGTTAAACAAATGCAGCATAAACAAATGTAACACATTTTTGCCTAGTTAAACAAATATTCCACAACAGAAGGGCATATTCTGGCATTCAGCTTAAGAAGGTTTAGATCCCATCCTTGTTGGGGATGGCATAGGCCTAAGAAAGGTGAAGCTGCTGGTCACAGTGTGTCTGCAGTCTGTAAGTCTGCAGAGAGTAGACTGGAACGGAGGACAGTTCCAACTCAAGGACCCCCTAGAAGTGAGACTCTCCACATAACTCTATCTCCTAAAGGTTGCCATCCCATCAAAAGAACACCACCAGGTAGGGAACAAGCTTCAAACACACGAGACTATAGGACTATTTCACATTTAGACCAGACATTGTTGCAAAAACATACAAACATACAAACAAACAAATAAAAAGTCCCATTGCTGTTGTTCTGCTGTCCTGTCTCCCATTCTTTGTTCTGTTCTGTTGATCAATATGTCTGTTTTTGTGCACATACCATGCTGCTTGTTACTATGGCTCTGAATTAAGACCTCAAGTCAGACATCCTGATACTTTCAGTATTGTTCTTTTTGCTCTTCTGGCTACAAAGGATAGTTTCTGTCCCATGTGGATTTTTGGATCTTTTTTCTTTTTCTGTTGAGAATGTCATTGGAATGTTAATGAAAGTTTCATTAAATCTTTAGATCGCTTTGTGTGATATGACTGTTTTCACTGTATCAATTCTATTGACCCAGGAACATGGGAGGTCTTCCATCTACTATGGGTTTTTTCAATTTCTATTTAATGTTTTACAGTTTTTGCTGTAGAGATCTTTCACTACCTTGGTTAAGTTTATTACTAGGCGAGGCAGTTAATTATGATTGTCAACTTGATTAAATCTGGAATCAATTAAGCAACACATCTCCACTTGGATATAGGAAGACATTCCCAGGAGGCATTAACTGAGGGAGGAAAGTCCTTCCCTCCACTGCTATGGGAACTCAGGTTCATTGGCTTTTCTATGTGGGCTGAAGGCCTGAGGTTGGTTAGAAATCCTTTGGCTTCCAACTGCAGATCAGGTCCTCTAAGACTTCCAGTATTGAAGACTCAATAGCTATAAAGTTCTCTGTCTCTCCACTGTGCTGTCAGCCATTGTTGGAATACATACACTCATAGTATGTGTGTGTGTGTGTGTGTGTGTGTGTGTGTGTGTGTGTGTGTGTGTGAGAGAGAGAGAGAGAGAGAGAGAGAGAGAGAGAGAACATATTTATGTTCCTTGAAAGAACCCTAGTATACTAGATGTTTTTTGAAGCTATTTATGAGTGAAATTGTTTCCCTGATTACTTTCTCAGCTTGCTTTCTATTGGTATATAGAAAGGATGATGATTTTACATGTTGCTCTTTTGCTAAAAGTGTTCATAAATGCAAGGACTTTTTTTTAGTTGAGTATTTTCTCTTTTGTACGGTATCATATTGTCTGCAAATATGTTTGATGTCTTTCGTTCCTATTTGTTTCTTTCATATTTCTGTTTCTTATATTGCTGTAGTAAAGAGTTCAAATGCTATATTGAAAAAGAGTGGAGAAAGTGGATATTCTTGTCTCATTTCAAATTTTACTGGAAATGTTTTGCTTTCTTTTGTTTCCTATTCAGGCCTATAGCCATACCAGCCTGAAAAGTCTGATCTTGTGTGTTTTCTATTTAGTATAATGTTATTATAGGTCTGTCATATATAGCCCTTAATATATTTAAATATGTTCCCTCTGTTTCTAACTTGTTTGGGGGCTTTTATTATGAAGGGAAGTTGGAATCTATCAAAGGTCTTTTCTGCATCTATTGAGATAATAATGTGATCTATATCATTGAATATATTAATACATTATTCAGTTATATAGGTTAAAGCAACCTTGCATCTTTTATGAAGCCCACTTAGATATGGCGAATTATTTGATGTTTGGTTTAATTTGGTTTACAAGTATTTTATTGAGAATTTTTACACTCGTGTTCAGTAGAGAGGTTGTACAATAATTTTCTTGTTTGGTTGTATACTTGTCCAGGTTTGTATGATTGATATAGTGGCTTCATAAAAAGAATTTGACAGTGAGCCTCTTCTATGTTTATGAAACAGGGGAACATTGAAGATAATTCTTCCTTATGGTTCTGGTAGAATTCAGCTCTGCCTGAGCTTAATCTTCAGTTGGAAGAGTTTTTATTACCATTTTAATCTTGTCACTTATTATAGGTCTATTTAAACTGTTTCTGTCCTCTTGGATTATTTGTCTATATTTCTGATGTATTATTTCCGTACAGTTATAACTCCAACTATTTTTATTATTTGTCTTTAATTTCGTGACTGTTAACAAATTTTTGTACTTGTTCTCTCTGGTTATGAATTTCTTTTTCATGGAATAATCCCATTCATTTTAGGTAATATTTTCCATTTTCTACTTACATTATGTCTTCTCATATTTTATTATGTCATTGTTTGTTTATTTCTCTTTTGTTAAAAAAGTACCTTAATTTTAGTTTTAGGCCTTTTAAGGAAGTACATAATGTGAATACATATTAGAGTGTCTTTCTTTGTTTGGTCTTCAATATTGAAAGGGTTAACAATTACATTCCAAGCTCTATTATTTCAATTCTGAATATTTTTCAGTGTTGGCTTAGATTGTATTTGAAAAAAATTTTTTTGAGCTGAGGATTGAACCCAGGACCTTGTGCTTGCTAGGCAAGTGCTCTACCACTGAACTAAATCCCCAACCCCTGTTTTTGAAATTTTTATCATGAACTTCTAGCTTATTTTAAAAGATTGCATTAGAGCACTAATTAGTATGTGTCTCAGACAGACTATTTAATATGGATAATGACAAGGAAGAGGCCATTTCTATGGGAAAAGGCAGAGATAAAACTGTCATTCAGCAAATATTGACAAATATTGAGAAAACAGTGCTATCCACTCAGTCCCCAGTTTTCCTCATACCAGTTAGTGAGACTCCTTGGTTCTTTTTTTTTTTTTTTTTCCTGATACAGGGTTTCTCTGTAGCTTTGGAGCCTTTCCTGGAACTCACTCCGTAGCCCAGGCTGGCCTTGAACTCACAGAGATCTGCCTGCCTCTGCCTCATGCATGCTGGGATTAAAGGCGTATACCATTACTGCCCGGCTTGACTCCTTGGTTCTTACTGGAGTTCTCTGTCCATTTTCTATAGATTCTAGAGCCCCATCTTGAAATGTTAAGGAATTTCTTAACTCTTCTCACTTTCAGTGTTCCTAAGTAAAATGTGGTAATCCCTACTGTGGGAAATCACTGTCAACTCAACTGCCCTTAGTCTTCCTGTGCCAGTTACTGTGTGATTGATGATTAATCAGTATAAATTACTAAATCTCTCAAGTTAAAGTGCTAAACCACTGTCTTAGGGTTTTACCACTGTGAGGAGACACCGTGACCATGACAAATCTTCTGAAGGAAAACATTTAATTGTGGCAGGCTTTCAGAGCTTTAGTCTGTTACCATCACGGTTGGAAATATGGTAGTGTGCAGGCAGACGTGGTGCTAGAGAATGACCTGAGAGTTTACATCTTGATCTGCAGACAGCAGGGAAAGACTGTGACACTGATTGTGGCTTGAGCATATATGAGACCTCAAAGATGACCTGCACAGTGACACACTTCCTCCAACAAGGCCACACCCCCTAATAGTGCCACTTCCTATAGGTGAAGCACTCAAACACTTGAGTTTGTGGGGGCCAATTCTACTCAAACCACCACAACCACCTCCCTCTAGGAATGTGATAATGATATTTCTGACTCTATAACTTCATATTTCCGCAGCCATTTAACTCTCTTCACCATTGTGTACATTTAGTCCTGGTTTGTGATTCAAAATAGCTTCTCTTTTCTTACTATTTAACACTTTATTTCTGTGATTGTCTGATTTCTTTTTGACAAAAGAAAGCCTTCACACGTTATAAAGTTGGCAGGTTCTAAGTCAATGTCCTAAAATAAATATTCTCAGAAAATGCCTATATCGTACATCTTTAAAAAAAATGAAGGAAGGGGCTGTCTAGGGAGATCCAAATATCGTGTTATATGATTCCTTTGTTTTATATCTGTGCCCCCTAAATGGGTGTTTTCTCCATTTTTATAATTATTTTGTGTTTATTCTGTTTCATATTTTTGATGAAAAGTATCCTTATTTCAGCCACACTTTTATCCCCAGTTCTGACATTGTTTCATTGGGTTTGACTTGAACACACAAGGCATGTAAAGGATATGTGGGAGGGTAGGAAGACAGATACCTTAAAGAAAAGAAGGGTCTTTTATCTTAGGATTCCCAAGGGTCTTTCTTAACACATACTAAGCTTAAGTGCACACTATTAAACCAATGAACTTTGTAAACAGGTCACTCACCATGTAAGAGAAAGATTACTTTAAATTCAGGGCCCAAACATTGAGTTAGATTTAAAAAAATAATAATAAGCTTTGTTTTTTAGATATATCCATTTCATTAATTAAATCCCCAAGGCGATCGCAGATACTTTTGTACACACTCCAGGATAAAGTGGTACTTACTTATCTTTCTTCTGAATTGGGATACTTTTAAAACACATAGACTTCACTCCCAGCCAGTGTGCTTCAGAGGCTGAAAGTACAGGTGGAGCTGCATACCTGGGTTAATCCCCAGCCACAGAAATGGCTAGTTGGGTGGTCTTGAGTCGCTTGCTCACTGTCAATAGGACTTACTCATTTTTTTTAAATGTAAAAAAGTTAATAGCTATGATTTGATATCTGTAGGGGATTAGTTTTAGGATCCCCTATACTGTCCAAGGGTATTAGTGTCTACAGATACTCCAGTCACATATAAAATAGGGAAGTATTTATATATAGTGTACACATATTCTTCCCTTCCTTTATCTTGTCATTCCTGGAGTATTTATATTACATGTTATAATATAAAAGATATATGGATAGTTGTCTGACTGTTTTGTTCAGGGGTTAATGACAAATGTAAGGGCTAGGACGTGTTCAATGCAGATGTAATTTTCTTACAAACATTCTCAATCTGCAGTTGGTTGAATCAGTGGGTGCAGAGCACATGGACTAGACTTTTAGGGTAGCACTATTACAGTGCTTCAGTTGGGTAAGGTACGCATTTAACAGCGGCTACTGCTTTTCCTAAAAGCATTTACATTGTGGATTTAAATTGACTGAGGCAGGTGGTTTCCTTGTGGGATACACAACTCAGTCAACCTTGCAGTGCCTTTGTGCTTTGTACATTTTATCTCCAAACTTTTTTTTTTGGGGGGGGGTGTTTCGAGATAGGGTTTCTCTGTGTAGTTTTGGTGCCTGTCCTGGATCTCACTCTGTAGACCAGGCTGGCCTCGAACTCGCAGAGATCCACCTGCCTCTGCCTCCCAAGTGTAGGGATTAAAGGCGTGTGCCACCACCGCCCGGCCCCAAACCTTTAACTTAGACACAAATGCAGCTTTTTGCTGCCTGTTCTGGATCTCCCTCTGTAGATCAAGCTGACCTTGAACTCACAGGGATCCACCTGCCTCAGCCTCCGGAATGCTGGGATTAAAGGCGTGGGCCAGCGCATGCACGGCACAAATGCAGTTTTAACAAGACTCAATTGCAGTGCAAGTTCATCTTCCTTCTCTTTCTCTCCCCAACTCTTCAGAATTAGACTGAATGGAGAAAAAAAATTAATCAATCACTAGCACATTTTCCAGAAAAGGTGTCTTAGCAACACTTCCTGTGACTGTAACCTGGGCACTGACTCTCAGCAGCAATGGAGTCTCAGCTGGGAGAGAGAGGGAGGGCTTCCCATCCCAGCTCAAGAGCAGAGACACAAGTTTTACAACTTGTGCAATTATTACCCTGGCAGCTTTGTTAACCAATCCCACTGAGATAGCAAGAATTTTTAAAAACATTTTCATTTTTTCTCTGCTTTGTAATCAATTATGACAGCAGGAGAGGAAGGATTATTATAAAGGGTATAAAACCATATAAAGTACTCATTTAAAGATTCATGCTAGTTCTATAAATTTTATATAAAGGGAGTAAACTGGTCAACTCGTAATAAGCCCCTCTGAGAAAAATAATAAATCAAATGCAGTTTGCCCTAAACTGAAAGTTTAGTGTTGCCGGGGAGTAATTCAGTGGTTTTTTGATTATTACCATCTCTCTTATCTTGAGTAAGTACACAGGAGTCCTGTGAGGATTTTGTGCATTGTATTTTCTTCCTGTCTGTCACTTAGGTTATTTGTTTTAGATGTCCCACATAAATTAGCCACTGTTGACTGTCATAGTTGATGGTGTCTAATTGGAATGCCAGTATCAACTACTGTATCTCAATCTCATATTCATTCTGAGACCTTCTCATTCTCATGCTTGGTGCTGCTATTACTTGTACTGCCCCAACAGAATTGAGCTTTTATTTTGCTCCCTTTCCTATGAAGAAGCATATTGCTCTATTGCATTTGGTTCTCAACCTTCCTAATCCTGTGATCCCTTCATACAACTCCTCATGTTGTGGTGACCCAAATCATAAAATTATTTTCATTTGCTACTTTTTTTGCTGCAATTTTGCCACTGTTACAAATTGGATTGTAAAATCTGATATGTAGATGGTCTTAGGTGACCTCTATGAAAGATTCATTAGATCCCCCATGGGGCCACAACCCACAGGTTTGAGAACCTCTGCTCTATTGATTTTTTTTTCTGTTCCATTATCATTTTTTTCTGTTTCTCACCCTACTCTCTGTCATCATGATTCTCCACTCATTAATATACTAGAATATCTACATTTGAATGTCCATTTTCTATATAATTTACAGTTTAATAATTTTCTTTGTTTTTACATAGTTGGTGAATCTGATGTGGTTATAGACTGATCAGAAGTCTAAGAAGGTACAAGCATTGCTCACAGAACATCTAAGAGCACAGCTGTTGTGTTTAGAGTTGGATTTACATTTTATCTATGCCACCTACCATGTGTCTGATTATGAACAATGAATGTAACCTCTCTTACTCTCGCTTTCCATATCTATACAATGGAAATAAAGAACTTCATTTAAAAGGCTGTTACTAAATTCTAGATGTGGTCTGGCATAAAGCATATGCTCAGTGGGTCATAGCCGTTATTACTTCTCATGATTTTCAATAGTTGTAGCACACTGTAGTTCAGTGTTGAGATACTAAGCAGATGAATTCATTGACACTTTAATGTAGGCCACAAACCCCTTTTGTATTACTAATCTTAAAGACATATTGTTTTTGAACACTCTAATTTTTGGTATTTTAAATTTGAGTAGAGAATTTTATATATATATATAATAATTTAAATTTAAATAATAAAGTCACAAGATTGGAAGAGATGGATTGGCAGTTAAAAACACTCCCAGGACCTGTGTTTGATTCCCAGCATCTACATAGTGGCTCACAACTACCTGTAACTTCTGGTCTCAGTGGGCATCACATGTACGTAGTACACAGACATATATGCAGGCAAAACATGAAATAATACACATCAAATAATAATGAGTAAATCATTAAAAAGAATACATCAACCACCTGTTACGTTTTAACACATCTCTCTGGTTTAAAAGAATACAGTTGGTAGTGAGGTCAGTCTCTGTCTTCCATCTGCTGCAATGTTACACATCTTATAGCTGTGAAGAACTGATGGTTCACTCAGGGAGCCCAAACATGAAAAAGAAAAAAAATGTTCTGTTATCATCATCATCATCATCATTATTGTTATTAATCTGCCTTTTAAGACTGTTAACCAATCTCAGGACCCCTAAGTATTATCACAACTAATGAGAATACTGATGTATAGGAGTCATAATCGCTTATTTTGAAACTCATCTTAATATCCATATAGACTAAGGCCTATACCTTAAGTAATTAATTATATGTAAGTATTCTGATTTTGTTTCCTGATATACTCGACTTTTATTGTTTAAAAGGCACATTTCGATTACATGATCTTTAAGATTAATTTTCATTCCGAATTTAGTTACATGATTATTTTCACTCTTTTGATGAATGTCTCCTTCAATCTAATATGTGGTATATTGGTTTCTTCATGTGGAAGGAATACATACACTATGAAGGGTTTCCTCTCCACACCTCAGTAAAATGAGGGATGAGAAAATGCATCAGGGTCACTGTGGTCATGCAGAAACTTATTCCATTTCCCCCAAACTGGGTAAACTTTTCTTAGTCAGTAGAACAAATTGGTAGCTCTATTAGTTGTCTTCAGTGAGATTTTCTTGCTTTTCAGCAAGAAATCAACAAACGAGCTCTAAGTGTGTGATGGTTATGCAAAACCATTTACAGATGTGTAAAATATGTGGTAGGTCCTAATTGCTTTTTATGTGCCTTTTCCTTAGCATGTAAACCTCATGAGAATAGAGGTTTCTTTTTTTGTTTGTTTGTTTGTTTCCTTTTTAGCACCTAAATGGATAGTGACACACAGCAGATGCTCACTAAAAGTTGCTGCGGCACTCAGTGCTCTAAGGACGGTGTTTGGATGTATGGTGATCACTGTAGTATTTCAAGTCCCGATGTGTGGATGGTTCATCACTGGAAAGTGTATGCTGACATTAACTTTCTTGCTGTTACAGGTTCACTTTATCTTGCCCTTCTCCCTGAAGCACTGTAAACACACATTGTCCCTTCACTTTCAACACAGAAATAATTTGTTTTAATTTGTGTTCTAAAAAAGAATGGAGGATATTAATCTGTAAATAAAAGAGCCTTTGATCTTTTTGTCCCCCCTACCACAGAGTGTCATTTTTACATTGTGAAGACTATAGCTTCCAGAATAAACAGTAACAACAACAAAAACAAAACAACCACCTTAAAAAGTCCACTTTTCCTCAACGGTAGAGCTTCTAATAGCTTTCTATTTGGTAGTGGGAGACTTTTCAGAAAGATATTGCTTTATTCCCCCTTTTCAGCTTTTAAATTATTGCTACGCTGTACTTTCAGAGTAGAGAAGTATAAAGTAACATCTTTGATTCACACTGCCCAGGGTCCACCTGCTGAGCTAACTTTTGATTATAGATGGCTGCTTCTCAGCCCAAGCCTTGCCTTTGCCAAATGTTGAGTGATTCGGAGTGAATCCTGTTATCTTCCTGCATCTCAGCTATTTGCTGAGGTCTGGAGAATTACATTGAAGAAAGGGCCTGTAATGTCCTCTGCCTCGCTCTTCATCTTGGTAATGCCTCAGACAGGCTCTGACACATTAAGTGAGGGACAGGAAATGGCTTAATATATGCCATAAGCAAGTACAATTTTTTCTTTCTTTCTTTCTTTCTTTCTTTCTTTCTTTCTTTCTTTCTTTCTTTCTTTCTTTCTTTCTTTCTAGCCCTTGTCTTTGGCCTAAACTGTACTTAATCATCTCTAATGAGGAGGGTGGATCTTCTTCCTAAAGACATTTAGTCCTTCCTTTTCTTAGTTGGAGCCAATTGGAGTTCTGAGCTGGCAGCCAGGTTTCAGTGACCCTTGGAAGGCTGATAACCCCATGCCCAGCAATCCCTTAAGATTGTTTTCTCACCGACTTGTGTTTCACTGATAGAATAGAGGGTCCAAGCAGCTCTTAGGATAATTCAGGTAATAATAAACCTGTTTTTGCTAAAAGATTTATTCCAGGAAAAATGGAAAAAACAGTTGTTCACTCTTAGATAACATTTTTATAGGCATGGTTGAACTCCCTGCCTAATTGATTTGGGAGGTCATTATGTTAGCCCCAGGTAATTAACATTCCCTTGCTATTAGAGATATCTCAGCTCTTGTTATCATTTCGCCCTTCAATTTCCTTCTGTAATAGCTACAGGTTAGCTTTGCTGATGCTTTAGGCTCTACAGCTCTCTCAGTGTTATTAAGCGACAGAACCATGTTGGAAAATGTCAACATTAATGACAGTGAAGCGATCCTATCTATGTATAAAAACTAACAGAAACACCTCAAGGATTCCTTTGTGATACACTACTCCTTGATGTCGATGGCCTATTAAAGGCACATCCAGCTCTGCAGTTTAATTTTGTACATACTGTCACATCCTATAGCTGGTAATATTTCCATAAGAAGAAATCAATAGTGATCTGTTCTTATCTCACACACAAGACCTGAGAAGCCCAGGGATGGCTGTGTGTGGATCATGTTGATACCTGTGAGAGCTCTTAGGGTTCCGAGAGGGAGACAGAGTGTATTACATAGCAAAGTTTCTTTTGAAAGGGTCCTCAGTGCTAGTGTCTGGCACAAAAGTGTTTACACAGTAAGGAAAGATGCCCAGGAAATGAGAGTTTCAGTTTGAGACTGTCAGTCTCTACAAAATCAGAAACTGCAACCTTGTATAACCAAACTGTTGCAAATGCAAACAAAAGCAGAGGCCCAGGGAGAGTTTGTCTTAAAGAAGCAAATTACTCCACCTTTGTCCTCTGAAGCAGCAAATAATAGCTGTGCATGGTAACAAGGCTGCCCTAGGATCCCACTCCATAAACAGAGACTTCTGGAGCTATAACACTTTGTAAACACAAGTACAGATAAAAGATATCAAATATGTGATTTCCACCACTCTGCATTTTAATAGCAATCCGAGTAAAATGTGAAATCTTTTAAATAAGGAAAATCTTGATGGTCTATAGACACAAACTGAACCGGATTTTCTATGAAGGACCAATAGCAAATCCTTGATTAGTAGTTATCAGCACACAGCAGAAAAGCCTTTTCCAGTATTTTTCTTTATCATGTCTTTAGAGCCCCATCCTTTGTCAACTAAATTGCAAAATCTTAAAAACAAATCAAATAAACAAAACACACACACACACACACACACACACACACACACACACACACACACACACACCACATCCCTGATACATTTTTTTTCCAGATAGTAAGTTTCCCAGCTGATGCAGTAAGCTGGATCAAATCTAATTACACGTATAGCAATAGGCTTATTACCAAGAACAAAGCAACTCCCAGGTCTGTTCATTGGTCTCAGAGAACAAGGCCAGAGAAGTTGCACCCCCAAGCTAAGGAAGGGAAGTTTTACAGACCTTAGGCAAGGGGTGATGATGTGCAATCCAGGAGTTGGGACTGTGCTCAAGTATGATCCAAAGCTAAGTCGCTGGGCAGGTACTTGGGTGCCATTCTTTGTTCAGAGTTTTCTCAGCATTGGTGGGGTTGGGGGAAATAGGGCAGAAGGGGTTTTGCAACTTGTACAGAAAGCTGAAAGCTCCAACCGAATAACCTCTTACTCTAGGAAATATGCTCATCCAGTCACTACTTGTCACTATTCATAAAATCTACATGTGCCAGGTCTTCATGAATCATTGCTATTGGAGAGGCTGCTATGTTTCAGCTATTAAACCATGGCTTCTAGTGGGCATTTTGCTTTGCAAAATACTTTGGTGTCAGACACTTCCTGAAGGAAATACTACTTTTCTAGTTAGAATTATCAGTCAAATTGGTAGTCATGTCCTCCATAGGCTAAATTATTTGATTAGCTGGTTACTATTGATGATGCTATTTGGAAAGTTTAGGAGATACAGATTTGCTGGAGGAAGTACGTCACCAGGAATATTTGAGGTGAAAATCTTCCTGCTTCCAATTTACTCTCTCTGCTTCATGCTTGTGGTTCAAGATGTGAGCTCTCATTTCTCTCTGCTCCTTTCACCATGCCTGCTGTGCCGCTGCCCTGCCGTGACGGACTCGGATCCCTCTGGAGCTGTAAGGCTAAAGAAACCTTTCTTTCTATCAATTGTTTTGGTCATGGTGTTTCCTCATAGCAACAGAAAAGTAAATGATACACTGTGTATGTCAAATATCCTTTGGCTACCCATTCAGGAAATACATAAATCCTGCTCATTTTACAAATGCTTCTATGACTTCAAAATGGTAATTACCTTGCACTGAAAATTGGATGAGTGCTTTTGTTTTCTTGTTTTATAAGACTCTGTGTGATAATGGAAATTCATAGAGTTGAACAACAGTTATTTTGGTCTTTGAGTTATAAGTCCCTTCTACTAAAAACGTGTACAAATGCACAAAATGCTTTTACAGATTGGCATCAGGGGCATGTGGCTGTTTCTTTAATGATTTCAGCACTGATATATAATAATGAGATGCCATCTATGCTTGCCAAGCTGTGTGATATCACATAGCTGTAGCTTTAAAAAAAAAGATTCTTAGTGCTTTATTTTCCCTAGTGAAGAATTTAAACAAAATTCCTGTAGCTTTGGTCAATCAAACACACTCTACTCTGACAATGGAACTGTAATTACTCAATGTGGCACTTAAGGACAACGTGAAATGTTTTTGTCATGGCTGTTGAATAGAAAAGAACTTTTAAAAAGTTGGGCAGTTTGAAAACAATGTGCAGAGAAGTACATCAATAATTTCACCAAGAGAAACTGCCAGAACTACACGTACTTGACTTAGTTGCCATGTGGTAGACTGAAGAGATGGGACTTGCAGGATAATATACTGCTTTTAACGTTCCTTGCATTGTGTCTTCTTTCACACCTGTTAGATTTTTTATTTTATTTTTTTAGAAAATACTATTTCTTTAAGGAAATATATTTGGTCTGCTTCTAACCATTCTCAAAAAGGAGTGTGTGAAATTTTAACGTAGCACACAAGCTCAGAGTGAACTAAAAACAGGAGACTTAGCGAGAACCAGATGAGTACTCCAAAGACCCATCGTGATTTTCTGCCTCTCAAAAGTGACAGAGTCCTTCCTGACACAGCTGAAGACTAAGGTTGTTGCCTTTGCCTAAGGGAAATAGGACTTTCAATATTCTGAAGGGCATATTTAAAGATTATAAAGTTAACGAAGGAAAGATAATGCCTTTTTAAAAGATAAATCCCACTTTTCATGAAGTCCCCCAAGGAATGTCCCATGGTAATTGAAAGTTCACCAAATTATATATGTCTGGGTATATGTATGTAAATGTAGGTGCAATTTTTTCAATAAATCTGTTGAAAACATGTTATTGGAAGAGATAAATATCACTAAGAGTTAAGGTTTTGTTGAAATTGAGAGTTTCTTCTACAAGTTTCCAGATCCCAAAGTGACTTGAGTAAGAACTGACTTCATTCACAGTGTACTGATCTGAAGAACTTTTAGATGTTCCATACTGTGTTACATTTAGTTCCTTGATTGTTTCAAATAGAAATGTATTGATCATCAGCCATTTCCTCTCTGCTCTGACTAGTAGTGTAAGCAGGCACTGCATCCTCTGCTGCTATGAGGAGCTTGACATGCAACCAGTTTTAGTTGGCTGATGATCTGCACAGGGCTAATGCATGGGGCTGGAATGTCTTATGAGTGATACAGAATTGTCTTGGTTGCTGATGAAGGCTTTTCTTTTTCTCTTTCAATGTTTTTGATGATTTCTTCTTCTTCTGCTTGGTTCTTTGACTATTGGAAGTACACAAGAGTGTCTCTACCTGCACAAGATAAGCTTGTAGCAGAAACCACACAGATATCTCAGAATTATAAGCAACTGAAAGTTTGAAGTTTTCCAATCAGTCACAATTTAGCCTGTTTGAAAATGGATAAATGAACTTCTTAAACAACAATTTAAAAATATTTTTCTTTCTTTATAGATGGAATCACTATGGTCTAAAGTTGATAAACTTAGAACTTAAAAGTTAGGAGGAAACAATTGATTATCAGCCTATGAACTTAATCTCAGGTCTATGCAATTCTTTCAGTGATTGATTTAATCTTAAATATTCAGAAATTACTTAATTCCTGTTCTGAAGACTTGCTGCTAACATTATAAATATAACCTTTTAATATTTATATTAATAAAATTATCAGGTCTTGGGAAGAGATTGCATGGCTGTAGGAATATATGGGGGTGTCATGTTTGATTCCCAGATTTGGGAAATGACTTGGAAGGATGACATTGTCTTTCTCGAGATAGGAAGAAACACTGACAAGGAACCAGTGATTTCACTGAAGTCTGTTAATTCCTGCTTAGATCCGATGACTTGGAGTCACCTTTGAGAGAGCCAGTAATCATCCAGATGCTAATTAGAAAGTATGAAACTCAGAACTGAGACTTTGATATACAATTATCTATGGATTAATTTATATCCATATATGTATATTAAACTATAGAGAAGAAGAAAAAGTGGTGTGAGAAGAAGTGGCTTTATTTAAGGATGGAGTTAAAGAATATAAATATTTGCTATACAAGCTAGATGCTTTCAACATAGACACTGAAATGGAAAGACAAAGACTAAATAACTAAAATTAGGCAAGATTACATAAGTTCAGCTTTACACAAATATCATGTGAAAGTCATTTTATAAAATATTTTAATTGCTGGATATGATATTTCATTTAAAGAAAATAATGAACAAGCAGAAAATAATAAATTTGATCACTGCTTTTTACATATTGGGGTTCAAGTTTCAATTTATTAGCTGAGAAAAATGAAGTTGTGCATATTTGACTGATAAATTTTTCAAAGTTGTTCTTAAATATATTTCTTAGCATCTTTCCCCCAAAATCTAAATATTTGCAACATTAAAGTAAACTAATTCTTTCTTTGCCCCAGACATTAAATATTATTTTAATTCACTCAACTATCTCTTTTAAATACATTTTACACCTTATTATTATTATTATTATCATTATTATTATTGTTATTATTATAATTATTATCATTGGAGGAAAATAATTCTTCCCCTCTAATCAAAATCTAGGTTTACCAAAATAAAGTCTTACCTGATGTATGTAGGAGCCTGTGCTGATTTTAATTATAGACAGACATTTATCTATACAGCAACTGGACATTGACCTTCACATCCTGAACTAAATGTCCTGTAAAACAATTCAATCAGCTCACATTATCTTTACATCAATAAAGCAGACAGAGCATTCTTAAATGTAGCAATTCAACAAAAGGGTAGGAAACTAATAAATATTTAGGCTACAGTCAGTGGCTAATCCAAACCACAGCTCCACTGTGGTCCTCTGAAAACTTGAAAATCCAGTGAACACACCATTAAAGGATAAATGAAGAATTCTCACTATAAAAATCAACCAGGGGGATGCACATATACACAAAATGAGATGTTAAAAAATCTTACCCAAACTCAGTGTGCTTTGGCCTCTGGGTATGAACCTCATGTGTGTTCTAACCTCAGATATTCTTGTTCTATTATTGTGAGTAATTTTCCACTGCTATCCAGTACCTTCAATAGTAAAATATGGGAAAGTAGTATTCATTGGGATAATGTCAACTACATATTCATGTGGCAAATAACTTTAAAATTACTATTTTTAAACTGTAAAAGAAAATTCTCTTCTAATGTAAATTTAGTTTGCTCTAGGTTTCATACATTTTATTGAGTATCAAGTACCCATGATTATTAAAGTTACTAATATCTATGGTGATTATACAGGAAGCACTATGCAGGATAAACACTTTATAGATTATGGCAATTATGTCACTGTGAGTGAAGATATTGTGTTGCAACAACTGTAACATGCTATGTTGTGGAAAAATCTTAAGATGATTCTAATTTACTTTGCTTACTTTAGATGTGATATGAGTAAAGTGTATGTCAGAAACAATTATGAACTGCTGTAATCTTAAATCATCCTTCCAGCATCCAAGATGAGTGAAGCAGACACATAGGTAGTTGCAGTTCTTAGCATTTGTCCATCCACAGCTCACTGAGTTCTGCAAGGACTGTCATCTAAAGGCTTGCATGCTTGCTACTCTCCTAGCTGCCCTACTTGCCAAGGGTGCCAAGATGCCCTGCATGCTTTCTCTACCAATGGGATATAGAAAAGGTCAATGTTGAATTCAGTAAACTGACAAATCTATAGAAAATAAAACCAATTATTAACTTTAAACTTCAAAATCAACAATGTTTTCCTTAAAATTTTTAAGATAAAAGGAGCACATAGCATTTGTGAGGCTGAGGCGGGGCAAGGAATCATGAGTTCAATGCTCATCTGGACTATGTATCTAGACCTTGTCTCCAGAATAAGCAAATTAGGAAAAAAATTCAAGCAACAAACCCAGTACCAGTAGTGAACAGAAAAGCCAAAGTCAACAGAGAAGGCAATGTGTTTCAAAGGACAAATGACAATTATTCACTGTTAGAAACTCATAACAAATGTGAGTGGTTCCATTAATTGACATTTCTAGGAACATTTTTGCTATTAATGTAGAATATTCTAGCTTCACATTATAGATATTTATGATTCATGGGAACATAAGAAAAGAGGTGTAAGGTTGGCACCATAGATTGCATAAAGAAAACATTGTAGCGATCACGTGGCATGGTGAAGGCATAGTCAGCAAAGGTGTCAGAATTGTCACCACCAAATACTACATTTGCTGTAAGCCTCAAAGAAAATAAAGTGACTAGTTAGCCTATACAAATAAGAGACTGTGGAATGCAGCATTTTATGCATTATATGTGCCATATCTCTGGGTGTCTTCAATGGCTCTTTTAGTACGGTTTTAATATTTTGTCAGTATTTCCTTCATGTGTACTATAAGACTCGAAACATAATTTCAGTGAGAAATGAGTAAGATAATACTTCTGAAGTGTTTAGCAATGTGCTTTGTTCTTAATAATTGGTTTTTAAGTGGCAATAATTAAAATTGTTCTTATTATGCTCATTTACACATTCCGGTTATGAATTTATTACGATTCAAGTTCCAATTCACCACACTTGTGACGGTTCGTACTGTGAGGGGACCTAGAAGCTGGTTCTTTCCAGCCATCTCAGCAGTAGACACTGTAAATCAAGGGGGCTGCTTTAGTGGTCAGGTTAGAAAGAGAGGAGATCTAGTAGTATCCATGTGATCTAATTTAGAGGCTAGCTGTGGTCCATGACCACTGGTCCCTGGCAATCATTTGTTCCTAGTGTGACCACATTCTGCAAGAGGTCCCAACTTCTGTCTTTGAGAGAAAACATTCTTGGAGTTTTTAATTTTTCTCACCTTTCATTGTCCCTGATCCCTGAGGCAGTGGAATTCTGCTTTTGCTACTTTGAACCCTTTAAACCAGTGGTTCTCAACCTTCCTAATGCTATAACCCTTTAGTACAGTTCTTCATGTTTCAGTGACCCCTAACCATGAAAGTATTTCATTGCTATGTCATAACTGTAATTTTGCTACTGTTATGAACCATAATATAAAGATCTAATATGCAGGGTATCTGATCTGTGAGCCCCCAAAGGGGTCAAGACCCATAGGTTGAGAACTGCTTCTTTAGACTCTTTCACTTAGTTTAGTAGGTAAATTACAATTCTTTATTTCAAGTTACTGGTGACTTTTATATCTCTGGACTAGATGTTAACTGATACAACATGCAGAATATCTAAAGCTCAGAAAACAAACAAAGTTCACACGATTGATAATAACTCATAGGGCTCAGAATCATGATCATTTAAAGATGCCAATTGTTACCCCACCAGAATCATGCTGAATCCGTGTCTTTCTCAGTATTATAAGAAACTAATTTTAACTTCAGTTTATCACCAGCCACTAGGGATCACCAGCAGGAATCCAGGGGAAGGCAGTGAAGGGCTGTTTTCCCAGCTCTCCTGACAGAGCTGCTGTTGTGTGCTGTTGATACATGGCTTCAATGCCTATGGAAGACCTCTTGAGGCTCTCTGCTACAGACTATTTCCATTTTCTGATAACACTCCACTCTATCTAAAACTAAGAAAGGTTGTTTAGCACTGCCATTTATAGCAAAACTGGACTGCACTGCCCCAGATGGTTTTTCAACACCTTGCCATACCTTTGCAAAATGTCTCTTCATTAGATACTCTTGAAATGATCCTAACTTTATTGCACCATGTGTTGTCTGCATGGAACTTGACCAAAACATTAATACTCCCTACTCTTTAACATGACTCATAATGCCTCATTGGTAACCAATTATCATGCTAAGTGCAAAGATTAATGGGCAAGTATTTGAGAATTCTACATATTTTTATTTGGAATTTAATCATCTAGATGGGCTAGGGAGATAGTTCCATAGGTGAAGTCCCTGACCTGAGAAGCAGAGTTCAGATCACCAGAACCGATGCAAAACTCCAGATGGAGGAGTAAACATTTACAATCCTAGCGTACCCCTAGAAAGCATTGACAGAAGAAGTATTGGAAGAATTACTTGCACAGTAAGCCCCAAGGAGACCCTGCCTCACACAAGTGACAGGACACAGAAACTGTCCTTTGACCTCTGTACATGTGCTGTGGCATAGACTTCTCTCTCTTCTCCGTGGAAGTAGATGTCCTTAGACTACTTTTATTCTAGAAAATTTCCTTTCATTTACAACATTATGATGATACAGATGAATGGATAGATGGATAGTTGAGATGCAGGTAAGTAAGCAAGTAAATATATATTTGTAAGTAGTAAAACATTGTACAAATTGCGTAATATATATAAGATAATTTTCACACAAAACCCCTTGAAACTTTAACTGTGGTCATATCATTTTCAATGTATGGGCTTATACTTTATGTATTTATACACAACAGTGTACTTTTAGAATTAAACCTAAAGGTAGGCTGTATACATTTAAAATACTAATATTGCCAAAATCTTCTTAAGTTTTACTAAGTCCTATTTTCATTAAGAATACATTAAAATTTCCATTTTTCTGTTATAATTTTCACCATATCTAGTAGATAAGAATGTAATATAGTGACTACTTTACTCTTTTTTTTCTTCAGGTCAGCATTAATAAGATTAAGTCCCTGTTGGAAGTTTTCAGAGTTGGAGAGAGAGATCCTTTTAGGCAAAGGGTGCTAGAAGGTGGAGTCTAGACACTACAACTCACAGGAAAAATAAGGATGTCTTCTCTTTAGGGTTCTCCAGGAGGAGGTAGGGAGCAGGGAGATATAACAGTGTAGGGAACCAGGTTTAGTTAATGTGACCTATACTATGTGGCACAGGCAGAGGCTATAGGCTGCTTGAAAGGGGTCATTCTCTTTCCAGTAGGGAAGTGGGTCCAGTTACCCTGTGACCTTGACTTGCCTGTTGTTTGACTTTTATCCCCAGGTGGCCAGGGTTCACTGTTTTTCTGCTCTCAGCCTTCTCTTCTTAAGGCTCCAGTGGTTTGGGTTCCCTAACACCTTTGTGTATGTTCACCATATTTAGTTTTTACTTTATTTCACTGCATTCTGTTCAACAGTCATTATTCATTTTTCCTTGCTGAGTGCTATTTTTGGAGCAGTTATTTTCATGGAGATTTTTGTATTAAGGAAATTAGTCTCCATCTCTGATACATTGCTTTTTTTTTTTTTTTACCTCAGTTTGTTGATTTTTTTTTTTTGACACAGCTTATTTTTTTTTGTTGTTGTTGTTCTACAGTTATTTTTATATGGTCAAATACATACATAAAATTTCTATAGTTTCTTTGTTTTGTTTTACATTTATAAATGATCCATTCCTTCTATTTCCTAATATACTTTAAATTGTCCTCACTTTCAGTGCACATAATGTCTCTATGTGTTTATGTTTAGTCCCTGCTATTTATTTCAATATAAGTGGTGATAGAGTGATTCAGTGTTTATTCCAAAGTGACAATTGACCATATACCTATTATAAAAACATTTACTGAGAATCCAATTTCCAACATTATGTATACTTTTTTTTTTCTAAAGTCAAGCAAATATATTCTAAATTATACATGTACACATACACATACAACTTATCTTACAGGTTTTTTTTTTTTTTTTTTTTTTAAGAATAGTTTGATCAAAAGTGTCACAATGTAGCCCAGTCTGATGCAACTTGTGTAACTCAGGCTGGCCTTGACCAAGTGAGTAATTCTCCTGCCATAGCCTTTGGGTGCTGGGATTGCAGGTTTGACCCATTATGAGCAACTCAGAGGTTAAAGTTCAATAGCCCTATAATACAAAAAGAAATTACCGGTGTGGACACTGGTATCTTCAGGAAAAGAGCCAAACTATATAGTCTTTAGTGTGATTTACAAATACTTCATAAGTTTGTCCCTCTATGCTTCTTCATCTTCTTCTGTTTCAATGTCACTCTTTCTTAAGATGCCTAAAAGAATGACTTGTGTTTTCTCAAAGAATTCAAGTTCTGATGACTCAGTCTTTGTATATTGTACTGTTTCCCCTGTACAATCTCATCCTCTTTTCCTAATTATTCAGATTTCAGCCTGGGTATGAATTTGTTCTGCTAGCAACTTTCCTGGTCTTCTATAGCCAAAGAAGGTGCTTTTATTGACTGAGCATTTCCTTCATTTTGTAAACAACGTCATCTGGGAAACAACTGCTTACTTGACAAAGCTCCATGATGCAAACAGCCATGTTCATTTTTTAGTTCTAAAGAGTTTCTGGTACTCAGAAAAAAAAAAGACAGAAAAGAAAGAAAGAAAGAAAGAAAGAAAGAGAGAGAGAGAGAGAGAGAGAGAGAGAGAGAGAAAGAAAGAAAGAAAGAAAGAAAGAAAGAAAGAAAGAAAGAAAGAAAGAAAAGTGTAGTAAAGCTGAGAAATATCAAATCCAACTGATTTTAAAGTCTTGGACAAATTTTTCTTAAATGTTTTATGTCATTGTAGAAACTTAAGTATTTATCAGCTTGTAAACCTGTAGCAAAATGCATCATCATATTATTCAGGATCCATCCACAAAAACCAATAGGCCACGGACACATGATATACTACATAGACAACATTGAAAAAACAGAAAAATAATCTCTCTGTGTCTCTGTCTTTCTCTCTCTCTCTCTCTCTCTCTCTCTCTCTCTCTCTCTTCCTCAAAACTATGTACTGGGTACATATATAATTATGATTATATATGTAATTCTAGTTACACAAAATTATTAAGTCAAATCCCAAAGAGGCAGGTGGTTTATTGGGATAAGGGAGCAGAGACTGACTGTAGATGGGCAAGGAGGGGGTCTTTTAGGACGAGATGGGAATGTTCTAATATTATGATGATACCAAGAACTGCATAAATCTGCAAAAAGTCACTGAAGGATAAATGTCACAGGGTGACTTTTATAGCAAATAAATTACAACTCAATAAAGTGCTTTGTAAAAATCATTGAATCACATCCTAGCAAATTTTCTATTAAAGTATAAATTAGCAAAACTTTCAGAGGCTGTTTTGATGAAAGTATATCAAAGCCTGAAGATTATAATTCTCTCTGATGTAGCAATTGAACTTCAGATATGTTTTACTAAGGAAATAACATAAATTATAGATGTATCCCTCAGAAAGATAAAAATTTCCATCTAAAAATATTCTTTGTTTATAATACTCTCAGACTTTTCATTTGGGCTTAAATCTAAGTGGTGCCTTAATCAAAGATGTAAATTTTGGTCTAGGATAAGTATTAAATATAAAATAAATTGGAATTAACATAATTAATCATCAAGGAGATATTACTATAGCATTAATTTTCTTCCATTATTAATTTTGCTCTTTTAGATTCAGATAGCTTTCTTTTTTTTCTTATCCATGCCATCAACTTTACCCAGCTATGTGCCTGTTCCGACAGCTACTCCTTTTCCTCGTATATGGTGGAGGTGGCCGTGTAAGGAAGGATTAGGCATTGGTGTGTGGTCACTTGACATACTGGACACTTAATCTGTTCCATTCATACCACTTGCAATCTACTTTGTTCTCAATCCCTTGGATTGGAGTACATATCTGGTATTTATGAGCTGCTGTAAACCATGTGACTAAGAATTATAGATTATAAATTGTAATAGAGAAACAAGGTAGAAAAAAACCTGAGCTCCAGCCCATATGATGCCAAAATGCCCTCTGTTAATGCAAAGGAGAAGTGACTTTGGTACAATCCTCGTCACTCTTGTCTTTGTTTGTGTTGCTATGCAGCTCATAGTAGAACTCCTCACACAGGATAAGTCAAATGTGATATTAAGTGACATTTCATCACTAACAGCATCAGAATTAAACATTGAAAGTTGTAAACACAAAGACTGGAGTTGTGGGGGGGATTTCTGAGTGCTTGTGAGAAAACACCAAGAAATCAAGACAAGTCTTGTGACCTCACTTTCTTCAACAACACAGTTGTCCTTGGATTTGTGCTTTTGTGACCCTCCCAGGTATATAAGAGAGGAGTGAATTTACTTCCTCTTAGTCATGACAACTGACTACTATTATTTGTTTATATATCCCTATGGAAAAACATACTTGTCCATACTTGTGGCTTCACCTTATGATTGGACCCTTTACTCATGTGACCCTTCTTAATCTTCAGAGTATAAATTGTCTGATGCTCTGAAGACAACTGGCTATTTCATGAAGCTTTTGTCGGTCTCATTTATCCGTTCTCCTAGGTTGCACGACTTCTATAGCAATAACACATTACATAGCAGGACTTTACCTTGGACCATCATGTGCATGAGTCCAGATCTGTCCCCAGAGCACGAAAATCTACATCTATGACCAAGAGGTACTAGTGTTACAAAGATTTTATCTGTTAAGATGAAAAAATGTCTTTGACTCCAGGGAATCTATCTGGTGTGTAGCAGTAACAGTGCTCTGCAGAGGTAAACCTCAGATTGATACTACATTGAACAGTAAAAACTAGCTCAATAAGAAATGATTTACCAAAACATTTGGAGTTACTTTAAAATAGGTCAGCAAGTTAGGAAACATGGTATGGAGAAAATTAAATGCATGTTTTGACCCAAATAATCATTCAGGCTCTTACTTAGTTCAAAATGTACATTTCATGCTATTACATAAGTCCACCATCCTTCAAAGATGATGTTAACTACAAGTAGACTGCTTTTAAATTTTATTTTTCTTACCTTTGAAAATAGTATTGCTTATGAAATGCCAAGGTCTATGCTACCTAGATTTAGACATACCTTACAATAATAGTGTTTTAGTTAATGTCCTATTGCTGTGAAGAGACACTATGACCAAGGCAACTTATAAAGAGAAACATTTAAATTGGGGACTTACTTATAGATTCAGAAAGTGAGTTTATGCACATTGTGGAAGGAAATGTGTCAGCAGGAATGCAGACATGGCACTGGAGCAGTGGCTGAGAACTTATGTCTTTATTAGAGAGAGAAAGAAGAAGAGAGGAGAGAAAGATGTATGATAGACAGATATATAGATGATAGATATATAAATGATAGATAGGTAGGTAGATAGATAGATAGATAGATAGATAGATAGATAGATAGATAGATAGACAGACAGACAGAGAGATAGATAGAGAGACAGAGACACTGGGGCCTGGTATGGGCTTTTGAAATTCAAACACCACCCCCAGTGACACACCTCCTCCTACAAGGCCACACTTTTTAATCCTTCCAAACAGTTCCACCAACTGGCAGCCAAATACTAAAATATGTAAGACTACGGGACCATCCTCATTCAAGCCATCACACATAGTTAGTCCCATTTACTGAAAATTCACTGTTATTACATGCCATTGTCGAAACTTCTGTTTAGCTATTTTGGGACCCCAAAAGGTAATGTTGAGGTTTTTGTTGTTATTTTCTAAATTTTTTTTAAATAAAACGCATGCAGGGTCAGTAAGATGGAGTGAGAGTACTCTAGCAGGATGACCTGAGTCTGAGGTCTCAGAACCCATGGTAGAAGGAGAGAACTGACTTCCAAAAGTTGTCCTTTGACCTCTACACATGTACCATGTTATTTGTTCACACTCATACACACATCAAATATGTACAAACACACCACCACCACTATCACCAACATCTTCATAAATAATTTTAAAATATATACATTCATAGATGAAAACCAACAAGATGCTCCGTGGAAACTGGAAGAATTTAGTTTCCCCACATCCTGGCCAGCAGCTGTTGTTATTTGCTGTCTGGATGACAGCCTTCCCAAGTGGGGTGAGATGGAATTGTAAAGCAGCTTACATTTGTATTAAGGCTGAGTTATTTTTTAGTCCAAAGGCTTTGTGACAATTCAAAGATTACTTAATTATAGCAGATGCAATACACACACACACACACACACACACACACACACACACACACACACACATATACTTTTACTAATATATTTGTATGTTGGTATTACATACTGTGCAGAGACTATTGACTTAAAATACACAGGAACAAAGAACCTATAAATTGTGGCATAGAAACAGTGAGGCTTTATATCTGTCTTTATTATTAAAATGACAACAATCCTAATAGAAAGTCATTACAAAAAAATAGAAAGTCATTACAAAGTTATGACAAATGATTACTATTAAAATTAGAGACGTTGAGTTTTAAAACTCACTTGTTTGTTTTTCTATGAACAGATAATTTGGTCATGAGGAAACAATGCCTACCAATGGACTCAGTCCTTCAGAGAGTTTAAGACAGCCAGCTAGACCTAAGGATCGTGACTTGGAAATCCTGTAACTGAGAAAGCCTAAAAGCCAAAAAGTGCGCATTCATCTCCGAGTGGAAACACCATATGCCTAAATGATACCAACAGAATCCTCAAATACAAAGTGAAGATGCTAAGCATTTGGGTGCCTTTGGGTCCTGCTCATTATCTAAAGGCACAGTTGGCTTGTCAGACAAAATGCATAGCCATAGAGCCTGTGGCTTAGATGTGATAGGAAAGGAGGAGGGACCTGTATACTTCTCTACTGACCATTATAACTGTCCATAAGCCAGCTGAAGTGAATGGATTGATCACATAGCACAGAAAAAAAATACACTCTCCACACGTCTAACATTCCATGTTCCTTGTAAAATATCACATATCTATAATTATTTCTTTTAGCCCTCTCTCCATGCTTGGAGCAAGTCTGTCAAACATTCACTAGCTGCATCACCCACCCCCACTCCAGTAAAAATAAAATGTCGTTGAGGTTTCAAAGATGCTTGTTTTTGCATGAAGAGAGGCAGCAGCCACTTGCCTCAGCAAAACAACAGCAGGTGAAACATGGTGAATTGCATGTATTTATAGATGACCCTGCAGGATTTCTGCTGTGGGGCTGGAGTCTGGACGGTTGATATATGGCTCTGAGTGACTGTACCACTGAAGTCAGTAGAAGGCAGCTGCTTGGATTTCTAGCTATGGCCTGGAGTGCAGCTGGCAAGTTTCAAGACTGGAACATTTAAAATAAGTCTTGTTTTGCTACACTCCAAAAATTAGGATGAGCAATGATAGAACTGAGTGTAAGTTGTCATGGTCTTGACATTAGGGAAATATTTCCCGAGAAATGATTTTGTGTCAAGTTGTAGTTATTAAAATGAAAATATTTAATTATTTTTGAGTTCTGAATAACAAGTAGAACAAAAAGATCAATGCAATAAAGTTTATAATTTAGATTATGTGACTGTCTCATTGATTAGTACTTTAGCAGAAAAGCAGATAGGCTCTGATTAGGCTTATAAATATAGAAATGTATTGATTACCTGAACAAAACTCCTTGAAATGTTCTCTGCATGAAGTCAGTGCATCTTTCAAAAGAGAGAAAGATGTGGCTTGTCCTTTCAGGCTCCAGCGAAGTTTGCAGAGTTGACGTCTCAATAAATTCCGAAGTTGCATTGACCTAAAGTATGGTCTCTATACAAACATAAGGATCAGGCTGAGTAGCTCTTGGAGAACACACACACACACACACACACACACACACACACAAAACACCCTATTTTGAGCCTGTAAGGAGGTAAATGTGGTCAAAGTTACAGTGTAAAACAGTAGACGAAAAGTTGGACTGTATTTGTTTTCCAAAGGAGACGGACAGTTCTGGAAAAGTGTGAATATTTTTTTGGCTACAACCAATTCTGTCTGTTACCTTCAATTCCCCCACTTAAAAAAAATGTAATAGATGAGTTGCTTTGTGCCCTCTGACATTCCTGTCTACTCCACTTCTCCCACCTCTGTATTACCTCTTCACATCCTCTAAAGCCAAGCAGCACAGTGATCTTGAATAGGCCCATCCATCACATCAACCTCTCGAGAGGTGGATAGCTTCCAGAGATTGTGTTCCTTGTTTTTGTCACAGTTCACTCTTTCCCTGTGATATGTAAGGAGACATATCAGCTCTCTTAGGAACACGAGCACACTTGTAATAAAATGATAATTGAATGAAATAATAGAAAATCTGAAAGAAACCCAAGCACTTCTAGGTAAAGTGGCCTCCATGGTTTAGAAGAACTTCTGCCAGAATAGGTCATACTGTGAAACACCTCCACGATGTCTTCATAAAGAGAAATTCTAGAAACACTTTCCAGATTCAAGTAGGCATCACTTAATAGACGTTCAAGTTGTCATAGTTCCCAGATCCACTTAGTCTCTGCAGGATCCTGCCTCTTCCTCCCATCTGTCAGTCATTTCATCCTGATCAAAAAAGAAGTCCAAAGTAAGCGGGACAAATCAAAGAAATTCACATTAGTCTGTCTCTGTCTCTCTCCATTTCTATCTCTCCCCCACTTCCCTCCTTCTGTCTCAAATATTCATGTCAGCATGTGTGTGTATGTGTGTGTGTACATGTGCACACAGGCGTCTATGTACCTTTGTTCCTGGGCATGTGGGGGCCAGAAATTGGCATTACTATCTCCCTTCATCACTCTCCACTTTATACACTGAGGCAGGGCCCCTTGTTGGGCCCATTGCAGGATGATTCAGTATGTCAAATTAGTCTAGCTGGCTCTTGGATTCCCTGTCTCCACTTACAGAGTCCTGGAAGAACCTGCAGGCCACCAAATAGGCATTTACATGGATGCCGAGGATCAGAATTTCAGTACTCAATTCCACTGAGCCATCTCCCCAGCCTCACACACATTTCTATTTTAAACATGAGTATTATTAAAGTTTTATTAACTCTAGTACCATCTCTGAAGTCATATGAGACATTTTATCTATTTTATTATTTTACATCATTCTTCAAAAGAAGGTTTGGAAGAACTATTTTGAGAATTATGGGAAATGAAGGTTCTGATTATAGAATGAAGCTGGAGGCAATGTGGAAGATTAAAAAATTAAGTCTGTAGTTTCACATGCTTTTGTGTCCTTGGTTGATAAGCGATTATATGTTTACTATGTCCTTAGGTCTACTGCATGCTGCAGGATACAAACATAGTTTTAGTCTCAGGAGTCATTTCAGTCTGAGACTAATGAGGTTACTTCTATTTTATGAATGATGAAGTGGATATCTATGTAAGTAGTAGAGAAAGCAGTGAAATTCTGTTCCTTTACTCTAGAGCAATGGTTCCTAGCCTGTGGGTCACATATCAAATATTTATAGCACAATTATTTTTTTCTTTTTTCATTTTTCTTTATTAAGAAATTTTCTACTCACTCCACATACCACCCACAGATCCAAGCTCCTCCCTCCTCCCATCCCCCAGCCCTTTCTCCCAAGCCACTGGCATCCCTACATCCCCCAAATCAAGGTCTCCCATGGGGAGTCAGTAGAGCGCAGCACACTGAGCCTAATTTTATTCATTTTACCTAACAACCACAGATTCCCTTCTCTTCCTTCCTCCTGTTCACCTCACCCTTCCCTCCAATCATTCCCCATTCCCTCCTCCAAAAAGGTAAGGCCTCCTATGGGGAGTTTGCAAATCCTGGAACATTCAGTTGAGGCAGGTACAAGCCCCTCTCCCTGCATCAAGGCTGTGTAAGGTGTCACACCATAGGTAATGGGCTCCATAAAGTCAGCTCATTACAGTAGCAAAATTACAGTTATGAAATAGCAACAAAATAATTTTATGGTTGGGGTCACCACCACCTGAGGAACTGTATTAAAGAGTTTCAGCATTAGGAAGGTTGAGAACCACTGCTCTAGAGCATTGTGACATGACATTCTCTCTACAGATGGACAGCAAGTCAAACCCAGACCAGACTGTTTATTAATGCCATGACAGGGTGAGACCTGAGATTCACATCCCCTCACAGCAATCAATACATTTTGGTGCATTAAGAATATTAAAATTTATGTGCATGAGTGTTGTGTACCATAAGCCATATTAAAATACCTTTCATGCTATGTTTCATAGGAGCTTCACTCATTCTTTCTATTCTTTCATTATTAGATATTAAAATAAGAAGGAATTCTTTCTATTTATTCTTTAGTTTAATTAATATTAATTTATGTTTTCTATTTTTTGTATCTGTGAAATATGATTTCCAATACCTATTCAGATCCATTTTCTAATTCTCCAATAATAAATCCATTGTTCTGTTATCTGTCCATTAAATTCATTATTTTAGAGAGGCCAGCTTGATCTGGAACTTAGGACAATCTTCCTGTCTCAGCCTCTCAACTAAAAGGGTCACTTTAATTTTTTATTCTAGAAATTAATATCTTTAAGTTATTTTTACTAATATGTACATATTAGCATGATGTGTGTATGGGCACATGTACCATAGCATGCATGTTGAGGTCAGAGTCTAGTGTTTTAGAGTCTGTTCTCACTGTTAACACGGGTTATGGGGATTAAAATCAGATTATCAGACCTGTGTAGAAAGTACCTTTACCCAAGAAGCCACCCCACATACCTTTATTCTCTAATTTTATTTATTTCCTAAAATTAGTCTTGTAATGTTATTATTAGATATTTTTTTAAAGAAAGTTTTTGCTCTTGAATATGTTAATGTTTTGGTTTTCTGATAACTTCATTATCTAAATTCTTTGAATGTCTGAAGTTATCTTTTTAGTTTCTGTTGAGTCTGCCTTGTGGTGTATTTCCTAATTGGGTTTTTACATAGCTATATTTCATTGAATGTAATTTGTGAGAAATCTAGATCTGATCTGCTAATGCTTTTTGCCAGAAAAGATTCAAATTGTTAATGCTGAACCCAGAATTTGTATTAATCTAAGCCTCAAAGAAAGATGAAAAGTTCTCAAGTGGAGACGCCTTCATAGAGTATTGGTCATTTTAATTCATTGTTCTGTTGTCATTTTATTGTTGGTATGGCATAAATTTTACCCTTTGGGGAGTTTTTCATATTTTCCATAAGCCCACTAATATCTTTCAGTTCATTTTCTATGCTGAATTTAATGGGGTAGTGATGTGCCACATGTTTTTATGGCCTGGGTTCTATACCCTAGCTTGGCTGATGAGGGAATGAAGAACTAACAGACACATAGGCACACATATGGAAATGTGAGGATCAGATCGTTAAGGCTCTCTGATGTAGAAACTCCCAGGCTCCTATCCTCCAGCCCAGGAAAGTTTGGGGTGTGTATTATATACAGTTGAACAGGGAGATGGGGTCATCTCATACAGGTGAACAAGAGGCAGTTTGGCTTATCTTGATAGACGCACTCTCTGAAGAAGGGCAGGCAGTCTTCGTGCCATAAACATCTATGGAGAGAAAGTTATGGTGGACATTTTCTCTATACACTGTCTGTATTTGCCTTTTGATCAGAGAAAGGCTTTGCTATTCTCCTGAAACTCACCTGAGGGAGGCTGTGCCGCTCCATTGAACTGAGGCATCGGCGTCCTTGACATAGATGTGCCCATATCAATAACCTGCATTCATTCAGGATTTCACTCACTCTACAGAATTGAAATAGGAAAGTCTTCCAAATAGCTCATCTACATTTGTACTTCCAGAAACCAAGTCCAAGCACATGGCATTGACTTTGATACCCTTTAACTGAATGGCATCCTTCATTATCAGAGAAGGTAATCAGGTAATCATTGGTATAGCACTATCATATGGGATGTATGAGCTTTGAGGGGGTGATTTGGTATCAACATAGACAAATAACTGAATGTGTTACTTTAGCACAGTGTTAAATAGTTTCACTTATGTGTTTCTACAGTAAGAAAGGAAGGCAACTTTCTAACAAAAATGTCCTTACAATACATTACTCTTCTAAGTCAGTGATTCTCAACCTTTCTAATGCTATGCCTCTTTAACACAGTTCCTCATGTTGTGGTGACCCCGATCATAAAATTATTTCATTGCTACTTCATAACTATAATTTTGTTACTGCTATGAATAGTAATGTAAGTATCCAATTTGCAACCCCCGTAAAAGGGTTATTTGACCCCCCACAAGGGGTTAAAACCCACAGGTTGAGAACCACTGTTCCAAATCAACATCCTCCATTTTGACAAACACTTGGGAAGCATAAAAGACAGTGGGGGTAAATGCCATTTTTCCTGTCATCTGGGATTTCAAGTGTCCAAGAAAATCCTCTCTCTGCTCATTGTCTTATTTCAAGGAAATACAATAAATTATCCAAGTAACCTTAAAATCCTGTGATCAATTCAGTGCATGTTGTATATATATCACCTTTTGATGGACTCTTCCACTGCCTCCAAGAATCTGACCCACAGCCTTGGCAAGTTTTCTCATATACCTGTATGTCTGAGCAGGTTCAAGAATGGATCCCTTAGGACAGCAGCTGAGGAAGTCCAGGGCTGAGCTAGAGAAAAGTGGATGCCGCTGAAGCATAGGGCTGACAGATTACTCCTGTACCTAGATACCCAACATGGAAATGGCTGTGAGTGAAAGAAGAGGAGGCAGAGGGGAAGTGAGGGGGAAAGAGGAGGAGGAGGACTGAGGAGGAGGGGATACATTATCTAGAGCACTCAATTTGAGCAGTCAACAAGGATTCTACAATTGGCTTATTAAATCAATTTCTTTAGAACTGGCATGTTACTCTTGAATTATGCCTTAGATTACTTTGTCTCTGCCTTTTGCAAGTTTGGAACTATTTAAGATGATTAGAGCATGTTAAGGAACACATGGGATTTGACCAAGGAACTGGAGAGCAATGTTTATAGTCCCCAAATTTGGATGGTTGGTATACTCTGTACAGTATCAACTCTAGAGGAATAAAGTGGCAATTATGCTTGTCCTAGGGCAACAGAGAGGGAAATTGCCTTAAACCAGACTATGGTAATTAAAGAATAAAAAGGAAAGTAAGATCTAATTCAATGCAGAAATATTTATAACAGATGATGAAAATTGTAACAGCACAGCACTGTAGGTGCTTAAAATAATGAAGCATTGTTAAGTACCTGATGTAAGTATATTATCTAAAGTGCCTAAAAACAGTTTGCTGTGTTCACTCCTTAGGGACCAGTGCTGCTGGTTTAATTATTGCTCTTAATATTATGGGAAATGGAGTAATTCTCAGTGAATGACTGAGTCACCTTATAAGATCAAATTTGTAATATGAATTAAGCTCAGACGGTATACTCACTTTGTTAAGGTTCACTGTAATGCAATGCAATGGACTTCTTCTGCCTTAGTCATAAAAATAGCTCTTCTGTAGGTTTTTCATAAAACTTCTTAATTATGCCTTACATTTTATAGCAAATATAGACACCATACTTATTCTTTTATAGTTAATTACAGAAATCTAGAAATTTTTATTTTATACCTTGTGATATGCAATCCAGGGATTGAACTCAGAAACTAGATCAAGTACCTGGATGGAAAAACAGCTACCAAGTTAATTAAACACCAAGGAATGCCAAGAAGAATTACAGCATATACATATATATGTAAATATATATATATATATATATATATATATATATATATATACACACACACACACACGTGTGTGTGTGTGTGTGCACATTCATGTGTACACTCATGAGAGTGTGTCTTTATAGTCAATCCTCTGGATACACAGGGGTTAGTTATCTCTAGGACTTCCTGTAGAAAAAAGCACCCATGATTGGTGGTCCTTATGGGAAGGCTGTATTTGTATGGGACTTACACAAACTCCCTGCATCTTCTCAATTATCTCTTGATTACTTATATTGTTCAAATACAATATAAATGTTTTGTTAATAGTTATTCTACTGCAGTGTCCAAAGAACAGTAGCAAGAACAGAAAGACTACCCTGGATGGACTTGTTTAAAAATATATTTTTTATCCAGTTTGATTGAACCAAGGATAAAGAATCTTCTGATATATGCAGCCAACTCTACAGTGATCTACTATAGGTAATCTAATTGCTTAAGTAATTGCAAATTTAAAAATTTCAATATCTTTAGTTTTGCTTATATAAAACAATTTGAACCTAAAATTGCCAATAATATAGTAAAATTTATGCTAATTGTACTTTAAAATCATTATGTTTGTCTTTCCAAATGTGGCAGAAGAAAATATTGAAAATGAGTTGGATATGTGAGCTAGTTTCTCAAGATCACTAATTGTTGAAAATTTGGCTGCTAGTCTTGTTATGTTCTGGTTTTATTTTTGTTATTGTTTTGTTTTCCCCTTCCCCACTAACCTAGAAAGAAGATTAGTGGGTCAGAGCACATAGAAAAAGTCATTTAATCCATACTGGGATTTCAAAAGAGATGGTCGCTCAGAAAACCTGCATGTGTAAACAGGAGAAAAATTGCTAATTATTGGGGCAGAAGAGATGACTCACTGGTTCTTAGTACTTACTGCTCTTCTAGTTTTCTAGCACCCCAGTCAGATTCTCATAGATACCTGCTTCAGGGGATCAGAAACTCTCCTTGGTGTTCCATGGGCATTCACACACACACACACACACACACACAAATGGAGATAAAAATCAAAATAAAATATCTTTAAAATAAATAAAATATGGCTCGGAGGTTAAGAGCACTGACTGCTGTTCCAGAGGTCCTGAGTTCAATTCCCAGCAACCACATGGTGGCTCACAACCATCTGTAATGAGATCTGGTGCCCTCTTCTGGCCTGCAGCCATATATGCAGGCAGAACACTGTATACACAATAAATAAATGAATCTTTAAAAATAAAAAATAAATAAATCAAATAATTAAAAGGAGGAAGTGAAATAGTCAGAAGTGGGGAAAATTCATTTCTGTTAAAAAATGGATGGTTTATAAGGCTAAGCACATAAAACATAACCTAGGACAGAGCTGATTTTTTTTTAATATGAGTGTTGTTTAACCTCCATCAATGATAGACTCCTTAAACATATGCAAGTACAATCTTGTGATTTGTCTATCATTTTTGTGAAGGCAAAGGAATCTTCTGCATTTTATTATCCAGAAAAGTTCACCAACATTGTGAAACTGTTGACTGCAACACTTTTGAGAGTCTCAGAAGTTGCAGGCAGTTGTGGTGTCCCTACTGGGAAGTGGGAATAAATGTATGCCGTGGTGACTCCTTCATTGATTTGCAACAGGAAATTAGATGTGTACATGGCAACAGTGACAGGCCACTTTGTGTTTTAAAGCAAAGTTTATTGAAGAACAACTCATATACATTACAGCAATTTTTAAAGGAAGCAGTTTGATGAAGTTTGATTCACAAGATTTGTCACCCTCCCAATTCCCTTGTAACATTTTACAGACAATCCCTTCTGCTGAATTGGCTGCTCAAAGTTAGCTCCTCCCACGCCTCCTTTTACCTCATTTATTAACTACAGGCTGTACCATTAGACTTGATAGATTATTCCTGGTTGACTAATACCAGTCTTTTTTAATTGCTGAAATTTACTGTGTAGCAGAGACTACAGAATGTCTTGGTAATTGCTTTATACTTTCTTGAAAATAATGTATTCTGTTATTGTTGAGTTGAAAGTTCTTGAAATGTCAATTTCTGATTTTACTCCCTGCAAAATTCCTTGTTTTGAAACAATATACTGTTTATGATGTTTGTACAACAGTTTTCTTTCACTTTTGTTTTAATGCTGTATCAGTTCTACTTTGTTACTGTGTCTCTTTATATATGTCTTGTAAACAGCACCTGTCTTAATATGGTTTTGCTGTCCAAGTCACTTTCTGTCTTTCCATTCGAGTGTTTATGTAACTAGAGAGTGTTCCAAGAAATTAGATCAGACTACTTGCCAAAGAACGTAAATAGGAAATAATGATGAAATGATAGGGAAGTATTTTAGTCCTGTGGCCTCATTGTAATGTAGAGATCAGACATCTTAGTCCATCTTTGGGAGTATTTCCACAAAACATAGGTTTAAATAAAGGATGGATTAAGGTGAGAGATGAGAAGCATACATGACTAAACAGTTTGCATCAGCTTGTAGGCTTGTTGATCATTATTTCAGTCCTGGTTTAGGAGTTGATTACAGAGTTCTGTCCTTATGAGGGACAATACAATTCTCATGAGATCATTGATCCTTTTTGAGGGACAGCTTTGGTTCCTATTATGGGCTAATTGTTCCCGTTTGGCAAAGTAATTTCAACCTAGGGTGATTACAAGCCTCCATTGGTTTTAGATCCAAGCTGACATTAGGTTTAAGAAAATGACTGACCATCAATATGGTGGTTTCTCAGAGAATTGGGAATAAATCTACCTCAAGACCAGCTACACCAATCTTGGTCATATACTCAAAGGATGCTCAATCATAACACAAGGACACTTGCTCAACTCTGTTCATAGCAGCTTTATTTGTAATCACCGGGAACTAGAAACAACCTAGATGTCCATCAACCAAAGAATGAATTAAAAAATATGTGGCATGTTTACAAATGGAGCATTACTCATCTAATAAAAACAATGACAACATGAAATTTGCTGGAAAATGGAAAGAACTAGAAAAGATCATCTTGAGTGAGTTAACCTAGATCCAGAAAGACAAACATGGTTCATACTCAATTATAGGTGGATATTAGCTGTAAAGTAAAGCATAACCATGCTAGAATCCACAGACCCAAAGAAGACAAATAACAAAGAAGGCTGTGTGTGTGTGTGACACATGAATCTCACTGCAAAGGAGAAGTACAATAGACCTAGACATCACAGCTGGACAGGGGATCTGGAGAGGGGGTAGGTATAGGAACAGGCGAGATCAGGTGAGTGGAGGATAGAGGGATGGACAGAGTACTGGGAAAGACAATTGGAATCAGGGGCATCTTTAGAATGAATTAGAAAACCTAGTGCAATGGAAGCTCTCAGGAATCTATGAGGGTAACCCTAGTTAAGACTCCTAGCAATGGGGACTACAAAGCCTGAACAAGCCATCTCCTGCAACCAGGAAAGACTTCTTATAGAGTGATTGGGACACATACCCAGTCACATAACCTCTGACCTACAATTTGCCTGGCTACAAGATGTGCTGGGGTAAAGGTTGCACAGAAATTATGGTAGTGGCCAGCCAAATGACTGGTCCAGCTTGAGACCCATACTATGAGAGGGATTCTACTCCTAACAATGCCTGGAGGGCCAGAACCCAGAGGCTGGACAGCCCAAAGACTTAGGATAGAACCAAGCATGACTGATAAAAAAGAAAAGAAATCAATGAAATAATATATCCTTATGATATTCAGCTATATTCATAGATCATTGTCTACTCTAATTGTTATTATAAAGGTGTCACCAAGAAACTGATGGACAAAGATGCAAGAGGCCCATAGCCAAACATTAGGCAGACCCGAGGAAATCCTGTAGAAGAGGAGGGAGAAGGATTATGGGAGCCAGAGAGACCAAGGGTGCCATGGGAAAACATAGAGTTAAGTGACCTGGGCTCATGGGAGTTCACAAAACCTGGACCTTGAACCAGAGAACTTGGTCAGGACCCTCTGCACATGTGTTGCAGTTGTGTGGCTTGGTCTTCTTATAGTACTCCTGGCAGAGGGAGTGGGACTGTCTCTGACTCTGTTGGCTGCTTTTGGGACCCTTTCCTCCTGCTGAGTTGCCTCATCCAAACTTAATAGGAAAGAAGGTGCCTAGTTTTACTACAATTTGGTATTTTGTGTCTGGCTTACATATATGTAAGGCCTACACTATTCTAAAGGGAAGGGAGAGGGAATGGATGAAGTATGGGAAGAGATTAGGGGAATGGATTGGGAGGAAAGGAAGGAGGGAGGGACAATGTGATTGGTTTGGGAAATTTTAATTAATTGGTTAATAAAAAATACAAGTTAAAGAATATTAAATGTGATACATTCATATCCTTATACTATAGTTTTATATGTTCCTGGTCCTTGCATTACTCCCAAGATCTTTACCATCTTTTGTAATTACTCTATACCATTTGCTCTCAGTATGAAATAAAATACCATGTTATTACTTTTGGTAGCACTTATGAAAAGATTGTTCTAGGAACTAATCAACAAAAGGTAAAGCTGACATTTAGAATAGCCATCTGCCTTTTGGCATTATCTATTATGAAATTCAAAGAAATAAAAGATTCCACCCATATCCTACCCCTTCTTTGCCTTGCCCTGTCTCATAGGATAAGAAAAACCCAATCGGGTGACCATACTCTGCCAATGTCAAATTCCATGCCCTTTAGTTTTTCTGCACAAGCAAGTTCCAAGTTCCAATGACCTTTTCTAACTCCAAGAATTTCTAAGATGTTTAGAACACAGGGGATGCTTTTTGTAATGGAAATGCTATTATTATGAACTAAATGTGATCCAAGATGTATTTATCATAGTTATTGTATGCGCTTAGATAGAAATATTAAGATCATGTCATTGTGGCCCTTTTAGTTGGCTTTAGGGATGCCTTAAGAGAGACACACAGTCTTAAAATAGTCTCCCTGTTGTGATTTCAGGGTTAATTATGAGGAAAAAAATAAAAATAAGGTATTTGATACAGTTAACGTTCTCATGATTTTTCTGTTCAGCATTTATGTTTTAAGTCCTATAGCTTTTTTAGTGTTAAAGGGGAAACCATCTAATTCTATGTCACTATTTTTGACTGATACATTGCCTCTTTAATTGGGACAAATGTTTTTTGGAAGGAATATCTATTTATCAAAAGATCTGAAAGTAACAACGTTTCTGGAAGTGTGACAAAGTGCAGACATCCTGTGTCATTGAGGTTGGGCTCCATTGGGGAGCCCACAAGCTGGACCACATCAGTCCCCATTTTCATCCACACTAATTCTTACCTGGGCAATTTTCCTCCTTTTAAAGCTTTCTGTCCTTCAGAGCATGGGGTAAATGTTACCTGACCTAATACAACAGCTCATTCTAAAGCGACTGACTGATACTTGATTTTTAAAAATTAAAAAAATGTCTTTAATTAATTAATTTATTAATCTTAATAAAGAACAAGGTGGCTAGGGAGGGGAAATAGAAGAGAAATCAGAGACAAGAGAAGAAGACAAAGAAAAAAGAGAGAAAGAGTTTTAGTCCATTTCTTTCTCTGTTCTTACAATGTAATAACCACATCAAGTACTATTTAATACTTGGTGCTTATTTTTAACATTTTATCTTTTAAAAATTGATATGAACTAGGTAGAAGTTGTAGATCTTAAATATCATTTAGAATCAATGAACATTTTGGATCAAGTAAAATTACTCACTGTAAAAAATTCCATCCCAGGACCTTATTCTTTCTACACATTGCATCCAATTTATTTTTCTTCTTCCAGTTCCCATAGTAGCTGTGGGCTGATTTATTTTTTTAGGTCATAAATAGCAGAGTAAGTCCATAATTTCTACCCTTCCTGTCTCCAAACCAGAAACTTCAGAAGAATAAGTGATTAAATTTATATTTAATGATATACCAGTACATTTTTATAAATTCATGTTCCCATCTGTATTTTCCATCTTGCTACCTTTTAATGTAATGTCAGCTTACATCAGATGGAGACAGCATGACACAAAGGTCATTCAGGAGAGGTCAAAAGATGAGGGAGTTAGTGATTTTGAATTATGTTTCATAAAGTTAATTCTGTGTGTATAGCTTTCACTAATACAAATATCATCATATTTTGTATCAGATAATAAATTTCCATGCATATAGGCTTTACTTATTCCAGAAATTAGCATTCTGTTACATAATACAGAAAGAACATATTTTAAATGAAATCAATTGCATTTGCTCTCAAATCAAAATCATATTGTTAGAATTATTTGCTTATTTATCATCTCACACAGTACTCGATAAACTTATAGAGGGCAAAAATATTTTTAAAACCATCATTCCGCTTTGGTGTACTTAGCAAAGTTCTTAGTTCAAGATGGGCATTCATTACATATTGAATTGACAGAGTGGGTCTTATCCAAATGTTCTGCCTTATGTAAAATCTTCTTGCCTTGTGTTTTTGACTTCTTGTATCCTGTAATAATTTCAATTAATAAAGTTTTGATTCAATTAAATAGAACTACGCTTTAGGCTACAAAGTTATTATCCCTTAGCCTCAAGGTCAGCAAGAACAATTTCTTAGAAAATAACTTTAATAGGATGTGCCTCCTGATATTTCTCTCTACCTCTGAACCTTAGGTTTTCTTTAGTCAGGTGTCTTCTATAATAGATGATATGCTCTGATTTGAGGATTCATGTCTTAGCTGTTTCAAAAGAATATAAAAACTTCCCAAGAGATCTTTTTTTTTTTTTTTAACAGAATGTGAAGAATTACGTTACTAGGATGCTTTTAATAAATATTTATCTTTCTGAGTCTGGGTTACCTCACTCAAGATGTTATTTCTAGTTTCATCCATTTGCCTGCAAATTTCATGAGTTCATTGTTTTGTACAGCTGAGTGATACTCCATTGTGTTTGTGTACCACCTTTTCTTTTTCCATTCTTTGGTTGAGGGGTATCTAGATTGTTTACAGGTTCTGGCTATTAAGAATAATGCTTCTAGTTCAGCTACTGTTCTTTTGGTATGATTGACTATCCCTTGGGTATATGCCCAAAAGTGGTATTGTTGGGTCTTAAGGTAAATTGATTCCCAATTTTCTGAGAAGTTGCCATACTGAATCCCAAAGTGGCTGTACAAGTTTGCACTCCCCCCAATAGTGGAGGAGTGTTCCCTCCCCTTGCTCCACATCCTCTCCAGCATAAGCTGTCATCAGTGTTTTTGATCTTAGCCATTCTGACAGGTATAAGATGGTATCTCAGAGTCATTTTGGTTTGCATTTCCCTGATGACTCAGGATGTTAAGCAATTCCTTAAATGTCTTTTGGACATTTGAGATTCTTCTGTTGAGACTTCTCTGTTTATATCTGTAGCCCATTTTTAATTGGATTATGTGGTATTTTGATGTCTAGTTTCTTACTGTTTGAGGGGTCCCTGGAAGTGGAATCAGATTTCTTACCTGGTGTATGAACTTATTTTTTAGAACCCATTCCTTATGGTGGGATACCTTATTCAGGGTATTGATGCAGGGGGGAGGGGCTTGGTCCTGCCTCAACTGAATGTACCAGGCTTTGCTGATTCCCCATGGGAGATCTTAACCTTTTGGAGAAGGAAATGGGATGTGGGCTAGGGGTGTGGAGAAGGCTGGGGGGAGTGGGAGAAGGAATGAAAGGAGGATCTGTGGTTGGTATGTAAAATGAATTTTAAAAATTCTTAAATAAGAAAAGTAAGATTGCTCTCAGCTTCAAGGCCATCTTCCAGGAAACTCCTGTGTCATGAGAGCAAAATAGGAGAAGAAGCAAATGCTCAAGAGTGAGAAAAGAAAGATAGAAAGATGAGGCAGAGGTCTGAGTAAACCAACTGTGCGCTCCCAAAGGCTGAAGGAGCAGAAGCAAGGGATGCTGAAGGCTGACTCTGTTACAAGTTGTTGGATAGTGTGTTAGTCAGTATAAGTCTCAATGGACTTGGAATATCATTGTCTGTTCATGGAGACCACCTGAGATAACTGACTGCCTTCATTACAACCCAAAAAGTCCTGCTGGCCCTCTGCCCTGGACCGATGGCATTCTAGACTAGTTCTGTTCTCACTTAAGGCCAAGTGTATTTCACATACAATAAACCATCCTTCTTGCTGTTAAAAAAAAAAGTCCAGGATGCAACATGGGGTATGTGATGACAAAACAAAGTAAAATAAAATCTTGAGTTAGACAAGACCAGACTTACATCTAAAAGAAAAATGATTTCTCTTTATTGTTCCTATATCCTAACCAAGTTTGCATATCACTTCCAGAAATATTTGCACACTATGCTCAATAGTCTAGATTATACATAACATAATGGTTTCTTCATAGAGCTTGTTATATTGCTGGTCAACTTCTTAAAGGGATTTTATTTTTATCTAGATGATTATTTTCATCTCATAAAAATATCACCTTGTGTAGCTGAATGAAAGAAAACAAATAACTTCAGAAAAGAGTGTTTTGACTTAAGATTCAAGAGAGAGACTATTGGTAGTCTAGATTCCCATCACACTATGGGGCCTGGCAGCTGTCACTCTTGTTGCAAGCCTTACTCTCCACACTCAGTTGGTACCAAGCCCTAACCTGAATCAGAGTTCAAAGATGGTGTTATTCTTTGGAAAGCTCCACTACCATCTTCTGGCCTCTTGCTTTTGATAAGAAGAGCCAATTTACAGCAAGCCTACTGAGGAAAGTGTTGTCTGTGGCCTGGAGAGAATTGATCACACTAGAAGGAACTGCAGAATTGGCTGAATTTGGCTCACTAACCTGGCAGGAGTGCAGTACACTGAGTCCAGTCTCATGCACTATTTCTCAGTGTGGTCCTCAGCTACCAGCGTCATATCACCTGTAAACTTGATAAAAATGTTCTATATTGGTCCAGAGGCAGACATGTTAAATGATTATCTTTGGAGTGTCATCCAGCAGCAGTACTTGCTGTAATAAACCTTTCAAGGGCTTATAAAGCCTGCAACATTTTGAGAACATAGGGCTTCACATCTTTTATCCCTTACTGCAGTTCATTCCAGCTCCTGATGGGGCCACTGGCTTTGCAGGGGTTTTAACAGGCACAACCTGACAGTGTCCCATTCCAGGCGTGTGTCTTAGTACTTCTTGTATCCTGTTTGAGGGGAAGCCCTAGCAAAAAGTCAAAATCAAAATGCCACGGGACTCCCTCCAGTCCCAATGCTTATGGAATGTGGAGGTCTGGCCGATTCCCAATTCCCTGATAATTTTCCGCACATGAGCAATAGGAACTAGGAATATGCTCTTTTCACCTTCCTCTTCTGCTTAGATTCCTCCAATTATACATAATATGATTTCTTAGAGATTAACCAGCCTCAAATTCAATAGTGCAATCTTTCTAAAATTAAAATTAAAGTGGTTTTGTTTATCACATTTTCATTTATTTATTGTTTATACCACTCTGCACATGTTTGATCTCATCTAAAATATGAAATTCAGTGGCATGTGGGAAATTCACAGCTTACACAGTTATTGTTATCTAGTTCCAGATCTTTCTCACTGCCCCCAGAAAACCTTGTTTGAGTAGGCAGCTATTTCCCATGCCCCCACATATACTTTGCCAGCAGGAATTTGTTTTGTGTTTCTATGTAGTGCTTGTTCTAATATTCCACACAAACAATCAGATGATATATGATTTTCATGTATGGCTTTTTTGTCACTTAATAGAATGCTTTTTACATGAAAATTTTACATTATTATTTGTTGTATGGGGTAACACATGCCACAGTGAGCATGCAGAGTCAGAGAGCAAACTGTGGGAGTCCATCCTCTCTTTTTGTCTTGTGGTTTCTGGGACTTAAACTGAGGTCAACCGGCTGGGCAACAAGCATCTTTATCCACTGAAAAATCTCACCTACTCAATGTGTAATTCTTGAGGATGGTATATGTAGTACTCAGCAGTGCTTCAATTATTTCCTCTTTTTCATACTTTAAATTTGCAGGTTTGCTATGTATTAAGTATACCAACTAATGGGGTTCATTTTGATATCCCTATACATTATGCTTTGCTCATGTACACATACCCTGTTACCTAGGACTTCTTCCCCTTCTCTTTCTCAGTTCCTAAAAGTCTGATAATTTCGGTTTGCAATCCCACCTACCCATCCTCCATCCCCTTCTTTTCTCTCCACTCTTTACTTCTACACTCTTGAATTATTGGCTTCCATCCATTAATGAGAACATGTAGTATTTGCCTGTGTCTGACTTTCACTGGATATAATGTTCTCCTGTTCCAGACATGCTGCTGCAAACAACAGGATTCCATTATTTTTATGGGTGGGTAATATTCAGCTGCATAAATATACCATATTTCCTTACTGAGTCTTTTGGTGAAAGACATCAAGATTGGTTCCATATTTTGGTCACTTTGAATAGTGCTGCAATAAACATGGGAATGTGAGCATATATTTTTGGTATAAAGATTTCAACTCCTTCAGATATGTATCCAATGGTAGGATTGCTGAATTATGTGGTGGTTTTATTTTTAGTTTTTGAGACATCACCATACATTTTTCACAATGGCTTTATTAATTTAAATTCCCACACACAATTTATCAGAGATTTTATTGCTCTGTGTCAGCAGGAACTGCCAACATTTGTTATTTCTTTACTTTTGATGATCATCATCCTAACTGGGGCGAGATGAAATCTCATTGTGGTTCTATGTAACATTTCCAACATGATCAGTGAACTCAGCATTTTTTAAGTGTTTGGTGGCTGTCTATGCATTTTCTTTTTGTAAGTCTGTATTAATTTCTTTAAAATATTTTAATAGAATATACTTTTGTTTCTCCCTCTGAACTCCTTACGTATTCTGGGTTGGTTTTTATTTTGTTATGTATCCCACAACGTGTAAGGATGTGACATTGTAATATGTGCCATTTGCAAATCTATTTTCCAGTTTTTAAGTTATTTCTTTGTCTTGTTTCTTCTGTTGAACAAAACTTTTGTGTGTGTGTGTTCCCAGTTGTCTAATTTTTGTTTTGTTGTTTGTCCTTTTAGAGCCCAATTGAAAGTTCTGTGACAAGGTCAGTGTATTCAAGTGTTCATTTCCAGGTTTGTTGTAAGAAGTTCATAGTTTTAGGCCAAAGAATGTTCCTATCTATTAAATTTTGCAATATCTTTATTGCAGATTTTGTTTTAGTGCCTTTTTTTTGAATGGCAGGATGTTAAACATTACTGAGTGTTTTTATGCATGCACTGACACGATTTTATACTTTTCAGTTTTTCATTCTGTTGAAAGGTTTATTGATTTGTATGCATTTCTTAATCTGTATTTGTGGAACATACTCATAAAGCATCATCTTGAGTATTGAGAATGTGGACAATTCGTTAGTAGGAATACTCATCTGCAGTTTTGTTTTGTTATTATTATAGTAGTACTATGGCTTTTATTATGAGTGTTGCATCATGAAATGATGCATAATTCCTTCCATTTTACTCTTTTGGAATGATTTAAGAGGAATTTGTACAATTAAATGTTGGTTGGAGGGACTAGAGGGAGGGCTCAGAAGGTAGGAGAACTTACTGCTCTTAAAAAATCCAGATTTGGTTCTCAGCATGCACATGGTGGTGTGAGGATGTCTGTTACTCCAGTTACATGCAGCACACATGCATACATGCAGACAGTCATACACTTGAAATAAAAATAAATAAATATTAAGAAAAGACTCTATAGAATTCAGCTGTAAGAACACTGAATCCTGGGCTTTTTTAGCAAGGAAATCTTAAATAATCCAACAGTCTTAATGTACACTGAGGATCTATTCAGATTTACTCTTTATCCCTGATTAAACATTCATAGATTATATACATTCAGGAGTTTATACTTGTTTTACATAATACTTAAAGTCTTTCCTACAGCAATAATACACTTGAAGGAGGTAAATGGGATAAATATACAAAAGGAATAAATTAAAATATATTTATTTGCAGATGATACTTTTATACAACTATAAGACTCTGATAAGTTCACAAGAAAAGTCCTAGAGCCAATAAACACATTTAGTGCAGTAGGTTACAAACTTCACACACATACACAAATATGCACATGCACACACACACACACACACACACACACACACACACACACACACACACACACCATGTCCTTCATATATTCCAACAAGAAACATACTAAAAAAGAAATAAGGGGCAAATCTCATTTATAATAGCCTTGAAAATTAACAAAATATATTTTAAATAAATAAATGCATAAAAATAAGTAAAATCCTACAGAGATATAATAATGAAAAATAGCATGACACTGGCATGAACAAGATCCATTAACCATGACATAGAATTAAAGGCCCACATGTAAACCTGCACTCTTATCTATAGCCACCTGATTTTTTTTCTAAGAAGCCCACAATATGTATTTGACAAAAGACAGTGTCTTTGACAATGGTGCTCACAAAACTGGATATCTACCTAAAGAAGAATGAAACTAAATCTTTGTTTTTCAACAGCAAAGTTCAACTCAACTTGACTAAGGAACTTTGACAGCCTGAATCTGATAGACAAGAAAATAAGGACTATACTTAAATTTACATGTATAAAAAAGTAGCATAGGCATTAAGAGGAACAAGTGAAAAATGGGATTTCATGAAGCTAACAAGATTATGTGTAGGAAAGAACACCAACACTTGATTGAAGAGTTATCCAACAGAGAGTGAAAGTTAATTTTTAGTTATTCATAAGGCAGTGGGCTAGTATCTAGATTATGTAAAGAATTAAAAATTCTAAACACCAAGGAAACAAACAACCCAATTAAAAAAGTAAGCTATGGATCTGAACAAACAGTTCTTAAAGGAATACAAATGGCTGAGAACTATTATTTTTAATGTTTAACATCCTTAGCTATTGGGGAACCCCAAGTTAAAAGCTCGTTGAAATTTCATTATAGTATAGTCAGCTTATAATAACTCTGGCATGGATGTGAAAAAGATGAACACTTATACAGTCATTATGTCAGGACAAACTGATGGAAATTTGCACTATGGAATCAGTGTGCATTCTGCAAAAAGCTAGAAAAAGATCTACCACATGATCTATGTGACTCCAAAATGTAAAAAGTCTAGATGTCTATCATTTGATAAATGGATAATGAAAAGGTTACATTTCCAAAGGAAACTACTATTTAGATATAAAGAAAATGAAATCACAAGATAAATGGAGCCCAAAATGGTTATATTAAGAAAGATAACAGACCCAGAAAGAAATTTTTGTGTTACTCTTATGTGTTACTAACTTTGAAACTTTAGATATATGTATTTAAAGTGGAGTACCCATATATGTTAGCATACTGGTAAGGGTCCAAGGGTAGATGTCTAGGGGGTGGGTAAAGAAAGCAGGAAGGAAGTATGAAGGAAGAACTCAGAATACTGGTCTAGAAACTCATTAAATGGAGTGGAGAATAGGAAGACAGAGCAGAGGGAGTATGAGAAGGACAGTTAACACTAAACAATTATGAAAATCCCACATGAAAGCCTACCACTATAGAAGCTTCCTCAAATATATACACACAGAAAAGGGTTTTAAATGGAGTTACACTATAATGTATGGGATGTCAGTGCCTTCTCCAGATGTCATTGGCTATCAAACAAAAATTCACTGCTAGTTATGACTTAACTCTTTATGAGTTGTTGGTTAGTGGGGTCCATTGGACCACTCAAACATTACTGGCTTGGAAGCTTCATTATGATGGCTAGCATACATAATGCTTGAAGTTTCTATGTGTGCTACCTGAGGAAGGAAATTAACCAACATTCTTGTTCAGCTGTGAACCTTGGAAGATACAGTAATGTCTGTGGTGGCAAGACAGATCCACTGGAGTAATAGTGGCATGGGTTTTATGGGGGAAACCAACCAACCATTTTATGATTGGATTTAAAAGCAACTCCACAAGATGGAATTCATGCCTGACACCATCAACTGGGTCAAAAACTCATCACAAGATAGGTCTCAGTCTGATGGGAGAACCTGTTGTAAAATTTTATTTTAAGGTATGTTTCATTTTTTATGTTGCATTTGTTTAATTCTGTGAAGTTGTGTTACTGTGCCTAAGACACCCAATGGTCTAATAAAGAACTGAATGTCCAATAGCAAGGCAGGAAAAAAGATAGGTGGGGCTGGCAGGCAAAGAGGATATATAGGAAGAGAAATCTGGGAGGAGAAGAAGAAGCAGCCAGAGAAGGAGGAGGACTCCAGTGGCCAGCCACCCAGTTATAGAGCCAGACATGGAGTAAGAAGGAAAGAAAAGGTATATAGGAAGAGAGAAAGATAAAAGCTCTGAGGCCAAAGATAGATGTGGTTATTTTAAGTTAAGTAAATCTTGCTAACAACAAGCCAAGCTAAGGCTGGACATTTATAAGTAAAAATAAGCCTCTGTGTGTGATTTATTTGGGAGCTGGGTGGTGGGCCCCCAAAAGAGTAAAATAAATACCAACAAGAGCCTAACCTAATTATTCTGCTAATGGACATAGCATTAAATGGCCCTTTAAGTTCTTATCTTTATGTTTCTAGATTAATATATCTCCTGGCCCTCATCAGAGAGGCTTGTTTTTCTGTTTTGTTTTCTTTTCTGTTTGTTGTTTTTGCAGTAGATGGCATTTATACAGAGATCTACAACAGGCTAGCATGCAGTGAGTAAAAGACTATGGAGTGCTCAACTTTAAAAGGGACATCTATATCACACTCCTTCCCCACAAGGCTAAGGGACCATCATGGAACAAGGGGAAGTAAGATTGTAAAAGCCAGAGATGGTAAACGTTGGCTTGGAAACAGTATTGGTCAGCCATGGCAGCACAGTTACACACATGAGCTTACATCATACTGAGACTGCATGAATGAGGCATGATAAAAATTGCAGGATCGGGGGAGGTGTTCATGAAGTCCCTATCTGAGGTACTATTGGAAACTGATGTCTAAGGGAGATTAAGTTTTCTTCAGAGATGTGGCCCTTGAAAGACTACCTGTGCACCAGTAGATGGTCCTATTCCTACTAAGTGGACTGAGTCGGTTTTTAAAGAATAATATTTGAAATTGGGAGGGAAATGTAATGAGGGATATCAGAGGAAGGAATAAGAGTGAATTAAATCAAAACACATATGCATATATGAATGTCTTAATAAATAATTAAAGTTTTTCAGTCTTCAAAGCCTGAAATTGTTCACAGTAGTATATAATACTTTGTACTTATCTAGTATCAGTTATAATGTCTATTTCTCACGTTTGATTTCATTTATTTTGGTCTTCATTGTTTTTACTTGGTTAACCAAGCTAAAGTTTTGACAGTTTTGTTTATACTTTCTACTCTGTTTTATTGGATTTTAGTGTTGTTTTGCCTTTTATTTTATTTATGTCTGCTCTTATCATCATTATAAGTTAATTTGTTACAATCCCTTTGCATTTGGTTTGTTATAGCTTTCCTAAGTCTCTGGGATATTTTGTTAGGTTATTTGAGATCTGGCTTTAGATGTGTGCAATACCAATTTTGTGTGGTCTTCATGCACACCTCTTCCTTTATATTTAATTGTTTTACTTTCTATGTATATATACATGTAAGTCTGGTAATATATGTATATATATATATATATATGTTTATTCTTCTCATAGCTATTTTTATTTTGATACTTTTATAAATACACAATGGCTTGCCTTTTCTCTTTTCAAACAGTTTTTCATTTGAAGTTGGCTTTGTCTGATATTACCCTCCTGATTTCCATTTTCCAGTCTCATAATCCTTGTGTGTGTGTGTGTGTGTGTGTGTGTTTAATTTTGAATTTTTAACAGCCAACTATAATATATCTCATTAACCTCTGTTTTAGCTCAATTTGTCTGGGGTTCTTTGAATATCTTGGAAATGGGTGTCCATAGCTCTTGGAAAATGAGAGATGTATTCAGCCATTATTTTATGAAGTTGGGTTTTAAAATCTTTTCTATTTCATTCATTGTCTGGATTCTTACACTTCATATTATGTTTTTGTATTTATTATATTTTCATATTTTTTGTTTTTTCTTCATATTTTTTGTTTAGCGTTAACTCACTGGACTGTCCCATAACTATGGAAATAGTTTTCCATCACCAAATATGCTGTAGAAGCTCTCTACTGTATTTTTCGATTTGTTGATTGAAGTCACTATTTTGTAGATGATTCACTTTTCTAATTTGGTTGTATACTTACCTGTATTCTTTTTCACCTCACTATATTTTACGGAGATTTTTATTTTAAGATGTATTTGAGGCATCTTAGTTTTTTGTTTGTTGTTGCTTTTTAAATTTTACTTTCTTTTTTTCTCCTTTTTTATATATTATATTTGTGCTTTAATTTTACACATCAGCCATGGGTTCCCCTGTCCTTCCCCCCCTCCTGCCCCTGCCCCCACCTCCCCCCCAGTCCCTCCCCTCCATTCCCATCTCCTCCAGGGCCAAGACACCCCTGGGGATTCATTTAAACCTGGTGGATTCAGTAAAGGCAGGTCCAGTCCCCTCCTTCCAGGCTGAGCAAAGTGTCCCTGTGTAAGCCCAAGGTTCCAAACAGCCAGCTCATGCACTAAGGACAGGTCCGGGTCCCACTGCCTGGATGCCTCCCAAACAGATCAAGCTATTCAATTGTCTCACTTGTCCAGAGGGCCTGATCCAGCTGGGGGCTCCACAGCCTTTGGTTCATAATTCATGTGCTTCCATTTGTTTGGCTATTTGTCCCTGTGCTTTTCCAATCTTTGTCGCAACAATTCACACTCTTACAGTCCCTCCTCTTTGATATTTTACATTTCACAATTTTTTGTTCCTTAGCTGAGTTTTTGTATATCTGCAGTGAAATGTATTATTTCCAGTTTATGGACTGAACGTGGAGATGAAAAACAAAGCTAGAACCTTCCTCTGTTTTTTGTAAGGTCAGGCTCCTGCAATGCCCAGCTACTGCAGTCTCTGTCCTTTGCTTTCTTTAGATTTTCATGAGAAATCTTAACAGTCCTGTGCAAGTAAAGGCTGGATTTTTTGTTGTTGCCATGTTCCTGAAATCCTGTTAACAGACCTGGATCCCTGTCAGCTGCTGACAATCGCTGGCAGATCCCAGAGCCCCAAGGTTCAGTACGGACTTTACCAAGCTATGGCTACACAGGTCCCCACACTGCAGGGTACATGAGAGCAACTCGCTCATGTTATTCCTGGGACCTGCAGTCACTGTTATTTCTTGACTTAGACATGCATGTCTCTGGGGTTTGGACTGAGTCAGAGAATGTTTCTTACATTGTGCTGGGAAAGTAAAGTCACTGGCAGGTTTTAGTTCCACAAGGCTCGGTGAGATCTTTTCCTAACTCCAGACACACATCTACAGGCTGTGATTGACACAGGAGGCCTGGCTGTGATGGCGCTGACACTTCTGGTTTCTGAGCTATTGTGCTCAGAGTGAACTGTGGTCATCTCCAGCAGCACAGACCCTGAGGCACTTGAGTGTGGAGCGGCGTGTTTCAGTTCATGCTTTGGAAGTACAGGCTATGTAACTGCCAACTTGAAATGAAAATTACTTCGGCTTGCCTCTGAATTTCATACCACCTTTATACTGTTCAAAATACTTCACAGTTGCTTGTTAATTGCGTCCCTGCTGCCACATTATCTCTCTAGATAGCTGTCCATTGAGGCAGTAGAGAAAAGAGGCCATTAACATCTGAAGACAGAAGAATGCAACCTTGATCCTCAGAACAGTATGCTCAGACAGTATAGCCCACCTCAACATGGTCCCTGATGAAAAAAACCATATGAACATGCTGGGATTTGTGGAGAACATCTGTAGCATCAGCTTGCTCTTCAGGACCCAGGTCCTTTATTTGTTACTTCTGTGTTTTCATGATGCCATCTTTTCTGTGCATGCAGATTTTTGTTTTCTTTCACCTAAAGCTGTCCTCAATGGTTCTCCCCCTAACAAGTTGTGGAGCCCTCTCTGCTGGGGATAGTGTGCTACTCTCAGTATTCAAATATCTAGGATGCCTGTCTAGATTTTATGTGACCATTCTCTTCTAATGCATACTAGCACTTTCCAGTTGTCCTCGAACCCACACAGCTGCCATTTTGGTTGAGAAGTTTCCACTAAAGTGCATCAGAACCCTGGGCACCCCTCAGATACCATTGTGAGATCCATCAGAATCCTAGCCTCTGTTTAATGTTGAGAAAGAGTATTTTTTGGCATTTGATTTACTGACTTGGTAGTGACTGACTAGTTTTAAATGTAGTTAGTTGGGCATTAGTTACTTTCCAAACAACACAATGGAAAACAGTACTTCTCTCAGTTTCTCAGCAATCAGTAGGAAATTTAACTCAATGTTATCAAAACATGAATGTAGAAACAGTTAATTCCTTTTATTATCCACCTGTAATGGGACAGGAATGCTCAATAACTCCTCTGTTGTTTGTGCTGAAATCCACACAGGAATATCTCTAGTCCTGGGGGTAACGCTACTTCTGAAGCTGTGCTATCTTTTGTGCTCTGATTTGGAGGGGGTGGGTTTCAAAAAAATTCATATGAAGTAAAATATTGATTTTTTTCACAGTATTAAAGTTTTCATTAAAGATATTTGGCATAAACGTATGAGTCCCAGAAAACTAGCTGTCTTAGTTACTTCTCCATTGTGATAAAACACCATGACCAAGGCAACTCATAAAAGAATGTGTTTATAGGGCTTACAGTTCCAGAATGTTATAGTGCATGAAAACAGAGCAAAGATATGGTAACAGGATAGCTGAGAGTTCATACCTCAAACTGCAAAGGAGGCAGAGAACACACTGAGAGTACACAACTCTTCTGAGACATTAAAGCCTATCCCTAGTGACATAACTCTAGAAAAAGGCCACACCTCCTATTTCTTGTCAAATAGTTCTACCAACTGGGACCAAGCTTCCAAACACATGAGCCTATGGGGGCCATTCTCATTCAAACAGTAGTAGTATACTACTCTAATTTCACAACCAGTAAGTAATACTGTGGTATGAGTTTGTTCATGTATTACTAGATACCAGTACCCTAAAATGCTAGGTTAGATAAATGTAGGAGGAGAACAAAGGTGGCAGCAGAGGTTTTAGTGATTTTATTTAAACATACAAGTGTGTGTGTGTGTGTGTGTGTGTGTGTGTGTGTGTGTGTGTGTGTGTGCTTAAGTTATCTCTTAGTTCTGTTATGGAAACCACCACCACCCCAAAGAAGAAACTTTCAGGTCAATACTGCTTTTTAGAGCTTCTATACCTAACTCATTATAAAACACTGGGACACAGGTTAAATCATGTTTTCTTCCATTCTAGGGTGTTTTTGTTGTTGTTGTTGTTCAAATTTCCAGTGTCTTGGACTCAGTCCTAACTACTCTGTACACTTTCCTGCTGTGGTTGAAATGAAGACCAATCTTTAATGAACAACCTCTAATAATCATAAGAAAAGTCCTTTGGAAATGATTTCTGTTACAGTCATTTAATTTGATCACCTCAGGTGTGCTCATATAGCTCCTCTATCAGCCCTGACTTGTTGGGTATTTATGATGAGTCATGGCTTGGAGGGAGACTTTCCACAAATGAAGGCCTGTCAGAGGTGATGTCATCCTAACTCATAGTCATCAGCCTGAAGCTCACCCAGAAAGGGGGTCATTTGTTAGAATGGCAGAGGTGCATACTAAGAAAAGGAGAACATAAATCCTGTAGAATCTTAAAATTTAAAACAGAGAACATTGACAGAAAGACCAAACACAAAACAAAGCAAACCAAAAACAAAACCCAAAATTTATCCATTGATTATTAGAAACACAGTATGGTGGTATTTATTTAATCATCTAAAATCCTATTACATTTTGCCTATTTCCAGGGAGTATGTATAATGATTTTTTTGTGTGTGTGCACGTGTATGGTTTAAAGGTATTTACCCGTTACACACCCAATCTTTGATTTGACTACTTTCTTATATGCAATTATGTTGATTTTCTCAAATTTCTAAAAGTTAAAAGATATTGTGATGAAAATCTGGTTCTTTACATGAGTAGCCCTTTTCTTTGTAATTATAGTCTCAGTTTAAATATTCCCAAAGGTAGAATTACTGAGTTAAATAAGATGAACATATTGTCTTTCACTATGTATTGTTCATTTCAGAACAAACAGCTGTGTTCAATTATATTAGTTTCACCAAAATCTTACAAGCTTTGAATGTTCTCATTTAAGCAAAATCATTTTACTCACTAATGAAAAATACGGTATTGTTTTTCTATGTCTTTTATAACTGACAAAATGTACATTTTCCTGGGTTTTATGATTGCTGCTTATGGAAAACATTTGCTCACATTCTTGGCTTTATTGTTATGAAAAGTATGATTCCAATGAATAATCTTTAATAATTATAAGATTAACACTTCAAAAATTATATTTGCTATAAATAGTTACAAAAGACATTTTTATCTTAGGTGCTTTCACCTGTAGTTAAGGTTAATGAATTGTCTATGTGTTTTAATCTGTCAAAATTTTTGTCTTAAAAATCCTTCTTCTTCGTTTTCTGGATGTTGGAATGTTTCTAGGCTAAGTTCCCCTTTCAACATTTCATTTTTATTTCTTGTCATTTACTTGACCTTTCTTTTCTCCTTTATTTCTTTGGGCTTAAACATCATTTATATGCAAGTGACTGCTAACTATTTTTATATTGACCCTGCTTCTACCCTGAGATTCACACATATATTTAGCCGCTTATTCTTTGTCTTTCCTTGGAAGACACTTTGTATTTCATGTCCTAAATTTGTTTCCCCCAACATAGAGCTGTTCTCTACCTCATTTCATGAGCCCAAACACAGGATTCTATTAATTCCTTTCTTCTTTCCCTCAATCCAATCATCAATACATCCTGATTTTCCCTGGATACAGAAGTGACCACAGGAACGACACAGTGTTGTTTTACTATCTATCATAGTTAGGATTTCTACTACTGTGAAGAGACCCCTTTACCACAGCAACTCATAAAGAAGACATTTCATGGGGGTGACTTGTTTACAGTTTGAGAGGTTCAGTCTACTATCATCCTGACGGGGAGCATGGAGGCATGCAGGCAGATGTGGTGCTAGAGGGGTAGCCAAGAGTCCTACATCTTGCAGGCAACAGGAAGTTGACTGAGCATAGAAAACCTCAAAGCCCGCCCCCATAGTGACACATTTCACCCAACAAGACCATACCCATTCCAACAAAGCCACACCTCCTAATAGTACCACTCTTTATGAGACTGTGGGGGGCAATTAAATCCAAACTACCACACCATCTTAAAATACACAGATAACAGAGTCCATCATTTTGTTTACTTAGATTAGGGTCTCATTGGCATAATACCTTCCCCTAGAGTCTCATTCCAGTGGGAATACAGTCTAAGGATCTTGTTATGCACTACAAACATCTATAGTTCAAAATACACACACACACACACACACACACACACACACACACACACACACAGAGAGAGAGAGAGAGAGAGAGAGAGAGAGAGAGAGAGAGAGAGAGAGAGAGAGAGAGAGAGATACACACCGCATCAAGGTTCTGGCTGACTCTCCATTATAGATTGTATCTATTGCTTGTTTCATTTCTCTATATTTATGTGGCATGTTGCTTTTCTTACTTAATATGTGTGCCAACAATTTGACTCACAGCTTTATCCAATCAAGTTTAATATATGGCAGGCAATGTTCTGTATACTTTAGATGTAACAAATACATAGAAGAGACACACATTGGAAATACTCTTTCGCTTATGTGTTTTGACATTCCTTATGGCTTCATTGTTTTTTGGACCCTTGAATAGATTTGATATGTAATTTAATTTTTGCTTTCTTGGTAAAGCTTGTCTAGAAAGTGTCTTTTCATATTGCCTAATATTGCTACAATTCTTTTTGTATTGCTAAGTCTGCTCTTAACCTTCAGAAAGTATGTTTCCCTCATAATTTCAAAAATGATACTGCCAAGCCTCTCTCCTAACTTCCTCTTTCACATCTTCTACAGACTCTCATGGATTTGCACACCCATTGCATACATTTTGCCATATGTGTGATACATATATATTCACATTTCAGTAAAAGTGGAGTGGGGCCAGGTGGTGGTGGCACATGCCTTTAATGCCAGCACTTGGGAGGCAAAGGCAGGCAGATCTCTGTGAGTTCGAGGTCAGCCTGAGATACAGAGCGAGATCCAGGAAAGGCACAAAACTACACAGAGAAACCCTGTGTCAAAAAACAAAAAGAAACAAACAAAAAAAAGTGGGATTGGAAGAGAGATCTCTGTTCCTTTTGTATGATTTTCTGAAGGAATGGGTGAAGTTCTGGAACTCACATAGGTAGCTATGTTCATATCATGAGTCTATTTTGATTTATTTTATGATATAACTATAGTTTTGTGCTTGAAAATGACTAATGAACATGTATAAAGATTTGTGTGTGTGCGTGTGTGTTTGCATAAATACACACATGCACACACACACACACACACACACACACACACCAGGAAAATTAAAAACATATGGGCTTCTCAACTGCTCAGAATGATATTGTAAAGATTCAGTTTTGGAAGTGAATACTATGATCAAAAAGTCATCAAGAACATAGAATATATAAAGAATTGAAAAGTAAAAAAAAAAAAAATGGCAGAAAAACCCAAGGCAACACAATTCTACATGAAATTTCTCATCACCATGTTCATTGGCAAGACTAAAGCTGTATATGGTCACAATGATTAATCCCTCAATAAAAGGGAAAATCTTATGAATTTTGCAGGTTGATACTAAGTTATTGGATGCTAATATTTACCCAAAGCTTTTGAAAAATAAGGTTTATGTATTTAGGTGACATTTGTTTTTCATGAAATCTTTTGGGAGGTGTTGGGTCATGACACCACCTTTCTTATGTAATGGGTACTACTAGACAAATTTGAAAGTTAATAATGAAAATGAAAGAGAAGTTTTGAGAGCACAGTCTCCTCAATTAGTCCCCCAGCGACTAGGTATGACCAATACACCCCAGCATAGTAATGTAAAACATAGTAAATGTAAAAAGTGTTAATGTTTTGTAGTGTCACATTTACCAGTAGACAGATACCCACATTTCAAGTAGAGGAAGTTAACTGATATGTTTCTTCACAGTTTCTGTGATCCAGCACTAACTTCCTTGTATTTGTGTGTTGTTCCCCCTTACTCCTGATCTTTACCAGGAACAGTGATGTGCCAATCTGCCTATGTTTGAGACTGTCACAGTAAAGCTTTTAAAGGGATCTTTTTGGTATTTGCTGAAATGTAGGATATAGGTACCAGAAATGATATCTGCAAATTATCCACGACCATGTGCTTGCTCTGAGGGTTGACTCATCCTTATGAATGGAATCTTTAGGAACCCGGTCTACCCTGCTGTTTATGGCTATTATAGACACAAACACCACAGGGACAGGTCTCATCCCAAGTCCACAGATATGAAGTAAATATAAACCAGATTGTTCTTTATTACTCACTACAAGGTATTTAATAGAAAATATAGTAAGTTGAATGCTATAAGTCATACTTCTTACTTTGAAGAAAATTATACCTGGAACTTATTCCCACTCTGTAATCTAAACAAGTCATGTTTTTCATTTATATTTTCTTTTCACTAATACTATAGACATTCTATAAAGCAAGATCTTCTCTTGTAAAGAATTCTCTAACAGAATTTATTAATTAGACTTGTACAGTAAATGGCATGATTTTTAAGATGAAGAATAATAGGGCACTGATACTCAAATTTAAAAACAAGAGATCGTCAGATTACACATGGTAATAGTGCAGTCCTCAGCTGTTACATCATCACAAAAGCAGTCTTCCGTATTTCAGATGATTTTGTATTAATGCGAAGTACTATTTGAACAGTGATCAAAGAAGGGAACAAATCATATTTAATGCAATGTCATTAAATGGATCTCTTCTTGGTGGAAGAATCTATTCTACGTCTAAATAGTCTGTAGATGAAATAGACATTAATGAATGGAAATGATTAGTCAGAAAACTTTTACCACCTCTACTGAATCAAAATGACAATGTGAAGAAATATAGTTTGTGGATAGAGTAGTAGATAGCTATCCTATGCTTTGAAATAAGGAGACATTCGAAAATAGATGAACACACTTACACACACATACACATGTATACACACATTCTTACTGTATTACTTTTTCTAGGTCAATGTGAACAAACTTCTACTTACCCCACGGTAGTGATGACAGGCCAAAAAATTGATTGTACCCAATTCTAGTTTAATGAATAACAGAATGGGTGAGTCAAAAACAGCTGTGTCATCAGAAAGCCCACAGTAGCAAGGGAGGTGACACATGAAAGCTATGTCCCTGAAGTATTATGCCCAGTGTTAGGCCACTAGATGGATTAGACCCCTCTTCCTAGAATTGTAATTGCAGATATAACCTTGAAGAGGGAGGCTTGTGCATCTTGTAGATTTCAGGCATTTCCTGTAAATGCAAATTTTGTTACTCTTTGCATTCTAGGAGGGAATGTTTCAATCCTAAGGAAACAACAAAATCACAGTTCCAGATTTACCTACTAATTATCTCACTACACAAAAAGGATATAGATAGATATTGATAGAAAATATATAAATAGATATTTGTAATCATGTAATTGCTTTTCTATACTACTGAAAATCTTCCTAGCTTTCTATTGTTCACACAATTTCTAAAAAATAAGTATTAATATAACAATATTTTCACTGAAGTATTCTTATTATATGAGTATGGTTATAACTTCATGATATCCTAGGTGTTAATAATTCTTTTTTTCATTCATTTTTTTTATTAAGAAATTTTCTACTCACTCCACATGCTATCCATAGACTACCCTTCCTCCCTCCTTCTACCCCCAGCCCTCCTTCCCAAGTCACCCCACATCCGCACATCCCCCAAATCGAGGTCTCCCATGGGGAGTCAGCAGAGCCCAGCACACTGAGCCTAGGCAGGTCCAAGCCCCTTCCCACTGCACCAAGGCTGTGCAAGGTGTCACACCACAGGCACTGTGTTCCAGAAGCCTGCTCATAGACTAGGGACAGATCCTTATCCCCCTGCCTGGGTACCCCCCCAAACAGTTCAAGCCAAGAAATTGTCTTCTGTATCCAGAGGGCCTAGTCCAATCCCATGGCGGCTCCACAGCCACCAGTCCACAATTCATAGGCTTCCACTAGTGTGGCTGGTCATCTCTGCGTGTCCTCCCATCATGATCTCAACCTCTCTCAAATGCAGAATCTCTCCTCTCTCTCATCAATTGGATTCCTGGAGCTCAGCCTCAGCCTGATGCCTGACCGTGGATCTCTGTATCTGCCTCCATCTGTCACTAGATAAAGGCTCTATGATGACAGGTTATTTGCTAGGCTGGACACTAGAATAGACCGGTCCAGGTACCCTCTGGACCACTTCCAGCAGAACAAGACGGGGTCAACCTTGTGGATAAAAACAACCAAATAAAACTATAATGAAAAGATAGAACTTTTGAACATGCCTAATTCTACATTTCAACTTGAGCATTCTAGACTCTCAAGGAGAATCCCTCACAAATTAATATGAAGTGCCTATGAAAACTGGTCTCTCCTTCCTCTGTAAATCTTATATTTAGAATATATTAATAGGATTAAATATACTATAGCTGGGCGGTGGTGGTGCACGCCTTTAATCCCAGCACTTGGGAGGCAGAGGCAGGTGGATCTTTGTGAGTTCGAGGCCAGCCTGAGCTACCAAGTGAGATCCAGGAAAGGCACAAAGCTACACAGAGAAACCCTGTCTTCAAAAAATCAAAAAAAAAAAAAAAAAGAGATACTATAATAGTTACATACTATAATATATATTTATCATTATTTCTATCAGTTTGGGACAGTTTCCAAAACAGTTACCACATTCACTTTGTATGATAAATAATATAAAGTATATCCCAGGGAGTAAAATACTCTGCATTGCTGTTCTCAAACATCTTCTCACAGTTTTCTACTCCTGACCTTTAATTAGTAAATCTTCTGTCCTAAAGTGTAGGTTATTTATCTCCTGTCTTTATGGTCAATGATTCTCAAATCCACAAAAAATGAGTTATCTCCTAAAATTTGTATGCTTTAAGATTTTTTTGGTCACATATACAGTACAGAGCTATTCCAAATGTCTTTAACAGTTTTTAAAAGTTACAGGAAATATTAGATGAGAAAATGACTCAGAGAGTAAATGGTTGTTATACAGATCTGAGTTCGAATCCTCACAATCCCAGTAAATCCAGGCATAGCAGCATACCTCTATAATCCCACTTTAAATGTGAAATGGGGAGGTTGGAACAGGAGAAGGCCTAAAAGGTAGCAGTCCAGCTGTCATGGTGCATTCAGTCAATGAACAATGGGGTAGCACTGTTTCAAACAACATGGAAAATAATGAGTGGTCCCTGAGGTTGTCATTTGAACCCCATACACATCACGGCATGCACACACATCAAACACATACATACATACATATATAGACAAACCTGTGTTTAGAATAGCACTTTGCAATTATTGGCCATTAAGGATTTAAATATCATTTGCTTGTTGAAAGCCATTGTCTTATCTACTTCTAAGAGCTTTGTTAACTGGATGTAGCTTTAGGATTAAGATTATTTGTCCTGGGACCACATCTCTTACTGTCCTTGTCACATTCCTTATTGTGTTCATTGGTGAGACTCACTTACACTATGAACGGGCCCATGTGGAATGCTCTGTCTTGTCACGTAGTTGGCAGTCAATCTGGGGAATAGCTGTGCACTGAAATTTACAGCCTGCTTTATCTGTGCACTCCATGTTCTCTTCTCTAGGGACTGAAAGAATTGCTAGCCATTCCCCAACGCACTAGACAAGGTCTGTGGACTTGGGAGGGGTTGGTAAATTACTGTTTTCCTCTCCAATTTACAATTGGCCTTACAATTTGCTCAAACACTTTTTTAAAAAAATATCATTTATAGATAAAGAAAAGTGATGCAGTTGGCCTTTCCCACGTAAATTCTGTGTGGGTTCACTGAGATATTCAAGTCCCTACATCAGTCAGTGCACCCCAAGGGCCACATATTGTGACTCTCACACTCGGATCCCTAGAAAGGATGTGTTAGAATCACCACATTAGGAAAATCCCAGGCTGAGGCCTAGGATACTGTTTCACACAAGGACTCTCTCCAAACTTTGTTAAGTCCAAACACGCTAGCCAGCATTCTTTCAGCCTGGCTTTCCTTAATCTTCTCCACTTCTTGCTGGAACAGTGTGTCTCTAGAGCGCCTCTACCTCCTTCTCACATATTCAGTCCTCAATTCCTTCAAGCTTGTGTGTGTGTGTGTGTGTGTGTGTGTGTGTGTGTGTGTGTTTCTGTTCAGTCTATTATCTCCCATCTGTGTTTGGAAAACTTTTCATCAAATATTATGTTTCTAAGCAATGTTTATAACTGTGTTTTTCATGTATTCCCCAGCTATGTGTATCATTTTATATTTCTGGCATTACTCTGTTTTTTTTTTTTTTTTCCTTTGACATCAGTATACAATTAAGTATTTGCTAACTCAATTTGCTCTTGGATTTTGAACTCTTAAGGAAAAGGATTGTATCTTATTTTAAAACACTATAATTACTAGATTTATTTCCTAACAGCCTTTATAGTTTTTGAAACAATCTGCCAAATTCAAACTTTGAAAATAGTTATAAAATGAAACAGCAAGATGAATGATTCCTAAAATATGTAACATGATATTCATTTACTTATTATTTTAAGCATATCTTTTAGCTTAGAATTGAATCTTACAGTTTTTGCAAAATTGTGTTGGTTGCAAGTTCTGAGTTGATAAGTTTTAATGTCATTTACTAAGACAGATTAAAGGAACAGCATTTCTTTACCACCTTGAATATCTGGCAGGTACTTGTTTTGGTTCACTATGCAAAAGCTATTTGGGAAAAACATGTAGATTTTGTGCTTGGATAAGCTGTATTTTCTTTATTAATTAACTTCAATAGGAGACATTTTCTTATCTTCAGTTTCAAACCAAACCATTTTCATATGCTTTTAGAAAAAAACAACTCTATATTCTGATTTATTCAATACTTAACAATACTACTTACCGAAAGTTTAACCTAGATTACTAAATCATTTTCCTGTTGTTTTGACTTCAAAAATATGGTAAGCAGATCACTTTCCCTGTGAAGCAAACCTCTCATACAAGCACACATGTGAAGGCTGTCTGCAAACTGTCTTCCCAACAGAACCATTTCTGTGTCTATTAGGCTATAGGATGTACTCTATAGTGCAATTTGTTAACCATCTCTGTAGCATATTTAGACTGCAATGAGCTGTGTGTTCTATAATACTTTTCTAGGAAGATGCAGAACTTTTTATTTCTGTTTTCCTGTCTTGAGCCACATTTGTACCTGAACAATTTCATAGAGTTTGGAGTCACCTGCTTTCAAGAATATTCACCATGGATTCTCTTCCATGTGCTCTAAAGATGATTAAGGTAATGAATAAAGAGTATAACTATAATTTGACATATAAATTTAGTTTACTAATTTTACTACAGCAGACTTTAGACAGATAGCTTATGACCCAACTTTAGCAATACAAAATAGCTTGGATTAATTGAATTCAAATCACATAATCAAACTGAATGTACACATTGAACAAAACTGGACACAAGGCTAAAAACAAAATAATAAACTACCCACAAATAGCTCATTATTTCAGGAGCAGTGGCGGTTTGCTATGGTTCTGAGTTCATCAACCTCATTTTTCTCAACCATTATTCTTGGTGATCAAAAATGCAGACCTGAGCCCGTCAGCCCTGGAACTCCCATCTGGACCAGAGGTGAGTGCCTGGGGTTGTAGTCAGAGAAGCAACTGCACCTGGGTCCCACTGCTGGACACAGGCCATCCCGGGTGGACCTGACCAACTTGGCTCCAGTTTCCGGCCAATCAGCGGGCCCTGCGGGAAGGCTCCCCTTTTCCAAGACTGCAGGCAGACCCTGCAGTCTCCACACCCTGCCCCCACACCCATCTGCTGGAGAACCCAGCCACTTCCTGAGAATCGGGCCACAAGCTTGCATCCTGCCCTGAACTCCCATCTGGACCAGAGACCAGAGGAACTCCCATCTGGACCAGAGACCAGAGGAACTCCCATCTGGACCAGAGACCAGAGGAACTCCCATCTGGACAAGAGGAGCTCCCATCTGGACAAAATAAGGAGACCCCAAGGACTTTCTGGGACTCAGAGTCCAGCCCCCCAACTCCTATCCGGCCAGCACTCTCAATTGGACCAGCGTTCTCATCTGGCCCAGAGCTTCCATCTGTACCAGAGAGAGGCTCCCTAAATCTGTCAGCTCTCTCTGGACCAAGTACACTGATAAGACCAAGAACGAACCCAAGAGGAGATGGGCAGACATCAAGGCAGAAGTACATACAACAACATAAAGAGCAATACAGCATCACCAGAACCTAGCCCTTCTCCAACAGCTAGACCTGAACATCACAGAATGGAAGAAGAAGAAGAAAACAACCTTATAAGTACCATCATGAAGAGGCTAGAGCCTTATATAGAAGAAATCAAAAATAAAGTGGAGGAACAGACAAACAAAAAATGGGGAGAACGCTATAAAAAAACTAGAGGAAAGGACAATTAAAGCAGAAGAAAACAATAAATCCTTGAAAGAAAATCATGAAAAAGCAAGGGAGACAGTCCAAGACCTGAAGAGGGAAATAGAAAAAATGAAGAAGACACTAGCAGAAGGAATGTTGGAAATAGAAAATCTGAGTAAACAAACAGGAACTTCAGAGGCAAGGATAACCAACAGAATGCAAGAGATAGAAGAGAGGATCTCTGGTGTTGAAGATACAGTAGAAGAAATAGATTCATCAGTCAAAGAAAACACTAAAACCAACAAAGTCATGACCCAAATTATCCAAGAAATTTGGGACACCATGAAAAGACCAAACCTACAAATAATAGGGATAGAGGAAGGAGAAGAATACCAAATCAAAGGCACAGAAAATATATTTAACAAGATCATAGAAGAAAACTTTCCCAACTTAAAGAAGGAAATGCCTATGAACATACAAGAAGCCTATAGAACACCAAACAGACTAGACCCCTCAAAAAAGTCCCCTCACCACATAATATTTAAACAACTAAACATACAGAATAAAGAAAGAATATTAAGGGCAGCAAAGGAAAAAGGCCAAGTGACTTACAAAGGCAAACCCATCAGAATAACACCCGATTTCTCAATGGAGACTTTGAAAGCCAGAAGGACCTGGACAGATATAATGCAGACACTAAGAGACCATGCATGCCAGCCTAGACTAATATACCCAGCAAAACTTTCAATCATCATAGGTGGAGTGAACAAGACCTTCCAAGACAAAACCAGATTTAAACAATACTTATCCACAAACCCGGCCCTACAGAAAGCACTAGAAGGAAAATTCCAACCTAAGGAAGGCAGATACACCCATGAAAACACAGGCAATAGATAACACCACAGCAGTAAACCCCAAAGAAGAGAAGTACACACACACTACCACCAAAAATTAAAAATAAAAACAGGACTGCACTGGTCATTAATATCCCTTAATATCAATGGACTTAATTCACCTATAAAAAGACACAGACTAAAAGAATGGATACAAAAACAGGACCCAACTTTCTACTGCATACAAGAAGCACACCTCAAATTCAAAGACAGACACCTCCTAAGAATAAAAGGCTGGGAAAAGACTTTCCAATCAAATGGTCTTAAGAAGCAAGCTGGTGTAGCCATCCTAATATCCAGCAAAATAGACTTCAAACTAAAATCAATCAAAAGAGATGGTGAAGGACATTACATACTCATCGAAGGAAAGACCACCAAGATGAAGTCTCAATTCTGAACATTTATGCCCCAAACACAAGGGCACCCACATATGTAAAAGAAACATTACTAAATCTTAAATCACATATAAAACCACACACATTAATAGTGGGAGACTTCAACATCCCACTTTCACCTCTGGACAGATTGGCCAAATTGAAACTTAACAGGGACATAATGGACTTAACTGATGTTATGGCTCAAGTGGACTTAATTGATATCTACAGAACATTCCACCCAAACAAAAAAGAATATACCTTCTTTTCAGCACCACATGGAACCTTCTCTAAAATCGACCACATACTTGGCCACAAAGCAAATCTCAACAGATACAAAACAATTGGAATAACCTCCTGTGTTCTATCAGACCACCATGGTTTAAAGTTAGATTTCAACAACAGAAAAAACTACAGAAATCCTACAGTCCCATGGAAACTGAATAATGCTCAACTGAATCACCAATGGGTTAAGGAAGAAATAAACAAAGAAATTAAAGACTTCCTAGAGATCAATGAAAATGAATACACCACATACCCAAACTTATGGGACACTATGAAAGCAGTGCTAAGAGGGAAATTCATAGCACTGAATGCCCACATAAAGAAGTTGGAGAAATCTCACGCTAGTGACTTGACAGCACACCTGAAAGCCCTTGAACAGGAAGAAGCAAAGTCTATCAGGAGGAACAGATGCCAGGAAATTATCAAATTGAGAGCTGAAATCAATAAAATAGAAATAAAGAGAACAATACAAAGGATTAATGAAACAAAGAGTTGGTTCTTTGAGAAGATCAACAAGATAGACAAGCCCTTATCCAAACTAACCAAAAGACATAGAGAGAGCATCCAAATTAACAAAATCAGATATGAAAAGGGGGACATAACAACAGACAATGAGGAAATCCAGAGAATCATCAGGTCATACTTCAAAAACCTCTACTCCACAAAACTGGAAAATCTAAAAGAAATGGATAATTTTCTGGATAGGTACCACATACCTAAGTTAAATCAAGACCAGATAAACCATTTAAATAGTCCAATAATCCCTAAGGAAATAGAATCAGTCATTAAAAGTCTCCCAACCAAAAAAAGCCCTGGACCTGATGGTTTCACTGCAGAATTCTACCAGATCTTCAAAGAAGACTTAATACCAATACTCTTTAAATTGTTCCACATGATAGAAGCAGAAGGTATATTGCCAAACTCCTTCTATGAGGCTACAATTACCCTGATTCCTAAACCAAACAAAGATGCAACAAAGAAAGAGAACTACAGACCAATCTCCCTCATGAACATTGATGCAAAAATACTCAATAAAATTCTGGCAAACAGACTCCAAGAACACATCAAAACAATTATCCACCATGATCAAGTAGGCTTCATCCCAGGGATGCAAGGGTGGTTCAACATACGAAATTCCGTTAATGTAATACACCATATAAACAAACTCAAAGAAAAAAACCACATGATCATCTCACCAAATGCAGAAAAGGCATTTGACAAAATGCAAATCAAAACGACTCTGAGATACCACCTTACACCTGTCAGAATGGCTAAGATCAAAAGCACAGAAGACAGCTAATGCTGGAGAGGATGTGGAGCAAGGGGAACTCTCCTCCACTGCTGGTGGGAATGCAAGCTTGTACAGCCACTTTGGAAATCAATATGGTGCTTCCTTAGAAAATTGGGAATCCATCTCCCCCAAGACCCAGCTGTAGCACTCTTGGGCATATACCCAAGGAATGCTTAATCATACTACAAGGGCATTTGCTCAGCTATGTTCGTATTAGCTTTGTTTGTAATAGCCAGAACATGGAAACTACCTAGATGCTCTTCAACTGAAGTATGGATAAAGAAAATATGGTACATATACACAATGGAGTGCTGTGGATATCACTCTGTGTAAATAAGGTTCTGATTGGCCAATGGCCAGGCAGGAAGTATAAGGCAGGACAAGAGAGAAGAGAATTCTGGGAAGTAGGAGGCTGGGGAGAGACACCGCCAGCCACCACCATGAAAAGCAACATGTAAAAGAAACTGGTAAGCTACAAACCATGTGGCAAAGTATAGACTAACAGAAATGGGTTAATTTAAGATAGAAGAAGTAGATAACAAGAAGCCTGCCTCGGCCATACAGTTTCTAAACAATGTAAGTTTCTGTGTGCTTTCTTGGTTGGGTCTGAGTGACTGTGGGACTGGTGGGTGAGAGAGATTTGTTCTGACTGGGCCAGGCAGGAAAATTCAAACTACAAATGGCGCCCAACGTGTTTGCAAGAGTTTCCACCTAAAACCTGAGAAAAAAGATTCTAAACAGAGCTAAAAACAGCTTCCTAGTTGTCTCTCTCAAGTTAGTGGCAGCCTGCCAGTTTGAGCTACTATGGCGGGTTCCTGGCGGGTTCCTGGCGGGTTCCTGGCATGTGTGTCTGACCTGCAGTATGGTGGGAATGAAGAATCTACAAGCGGTACTTTACTCTGCTGTGTGGTAGATTTAGCCTTTGCTAGTTAAAAACAACAACAACAAAAGGTTTCTGGGCTATGAACTGCTTTGATAGAACTGCTTCTGATAGTTGATGGTATACATGGCTCCAGACCCAGAGCTGGCAGTAAACTGTACCACTGCCATGTTGTGAAGCTGAGGTGGGTGGAGCCAGTAGCCACAGCGGCATTTCAGTCTTACAAAGATGGATATTACACAGAGAATATGGTTTATGTTGTCTTTGGGATTTTTAACTGCAGAAAAAGATTTGATCATAAAAGCTGTTGAGTTAAACCAATATGTAAATTTTAAAGGTAGCTTGATTTCAAAATTTGGATATAAGGATATGTTGCTTTGGAAAAGAGTCTCTGCTTTTGTTTCCACAGAAAGCCAGAGGCTGTGGATTTGTTCCAGATTAAGATATATCAGGTTTGATCAGCCAAGACCACCTGAAATGTCTCCAGTGACACCATGGCCCAGATGATCTGCCATTCAGAATGGTTTCAAGGCAACTGACTCAGAGGTTCACCTTAATGGACTACTCCATAATCCTAAAATTTTCTTTGTGTCCCCATAAGATACAGCGCCCCCCTACAGCAGGAACTAGTAAGAAAAACTACGCCCAAATTCCCAGCTGTCTTTGGAGATGGAATTGGCTCACTCCTTCTCTAAACCCAGACATATTGCTAAAAGAAAAGGTTAAGAGCTTCTAGTGTCCCAAATCAGAAGAGGCCTCTGGTGTGGGACAGAGAAAAAACACTATTTTATTTAAAACAGGTTGATTATAAATGCAATCTCTTTCTAAAGATAAAAAGGGGATATGATATAGATATGATAGGATGAAAGGGTAGATTAATGAACTTACTTCTAAAGAGCAACAACTCCTTTAAAATGTTTTACATTGGTATAGATTTTAGTCTATTTTTACAAACTTAAAGTTAATTTTATTATACTGTGTATATTTCTACTCATGTTTAAGGTATTATGTTTGTATAGCTCATTTTAAATTGAAATGGATAATTAAAAATAGATTAATAATTAGTCATCTATGATAATCATACTCATAGCCATGTTAGTTAAGTCTTCTAGATATACATAGAGATATTTCAGATAGATAGGTAATCTTCAAATACTTCAAAGACCTACAGAATATGGCATTTAAAATATTTTTAAAATTTAGACTTTCTGGACAGTGAGACATGTCTGCTCCTGGCAGCACCGTTTTACTTCAGAGAGGAGGATGGGCATTGAAGACACTTCATATGGAGTTTATCTTCACTTTGGCAAAAATACCCATTTGGACAAGAAACTGTTCTTGCCTGGACTGCTTGATCGACTGGACATGCAAGACCCATAGAAAGGTGACCACTAAACTTTGCTTGACAAAATGGTCCTTCAGGTTCCTGCTTTGCAGAGGAAACTGCCAGACATTCTACAGGACACTGAGAGAAGTGACCGAGAGACTCTAGCCCTGTGTGCTGAAGACAAATGCCCCAACTTTACAAAGGAACATTAGGTGACTGTCCAAGCTGCCAGCTGTCTCTGTCTACCCTGCAAGACTCCCGAAAGTTGCTTGCATCCTTCTTTCGGTTCTCAGATAATATTATATCCTTCTGAGGTCTTTGATGTGGTTGAAGACTAGATAGTTATAATTTCCTCAGTTATGATAAAAGATAAGTTAGATATAAAACCTTAGACTCACAAATATAAGATAGATAGGATATCTTTTTTAATATTGTAACTGTAATTCTTGCTTGATAATTGTTTTGTTATATGTAATTGTACTATGTCAAAGTTAAAACCTTCCTTAAAAAAAAAATGAAAAGGGGAAGTGCTGTGGATATCACTTTGTGTAAATAAAGTTCTGATTGGCCAGTGGCCAGGCAGGAAGTATAAGGCAGGACAAGAGAGAAGAGAATTCTGGGAAGTAGAAGGCTGGGGAGAGACACCGCCAGCCACCACCATGAAAAGCAACATATAAAAAAAACTGGTAAGCTACAAACCATGTGGCAAAGTATAGACTAATAGAAATGGGTTAATTTAAGATAGAAGAAGTAGATAACAAGAAGCCTGCCTCGGCCATACAGTTTCTAAACAATGTAAGTTTCTGTGTGCTTTCTTGGTTGGGTCTGAGTGACTGTGGGACTGGTGGGTGAGAGAGATTTGTTCTGACTGGGCCAGGCAGGAAAACTCAAACTACAATGGAGTACTACTCAGCATAGAAAAACAATGACATCATGAGGTTTGCAAGCAAATGGATGGATCTAGAAAACATCATCCTGAGTGAGGTAACCCAGACTCAGAAGGACAAACATGGTATGTACTCACTCATAGGAGGATACTAGATGTAAAACAAGATGACTAGACTGCTACACAACTCCAGGGAGGCTACCTAGAAAATGGGACCCAAGGAAAGACACAGGGATCACCCAATGACAGAGAAATGGATGAGATCTACATGAACAACCTGGACAACAGTGGGAGTAATGAAGGGCAAGATTTGAGGAAAAGAAAGCTTAGGGGAGCAGGAGATCCCAGCTGGATCAAGAACAGAAAGGGAGAACAAGTAATAACAGACCATGATAAATGAAGACCACATGAGAACAGGAATAGGCAGAGTGCTCGAGAGGTCCCCAGAAATCCACAGTGATATATCCCCTGTAGACTGCTGGCAATGGTTGAGAGAAAGCCTGATCTGACCTAGTCTGGTGATCAGATGGCTAAACACCCTAACAGTCGTCTTGGAACTCTCATCCAATAACTGATGGAAGTGGATTCAGAGATCCTCAGCCAGGCCCCAGGTGGAGCTCCAGGTGTCCAACTGTCGAGAAAGAGGAGGGACTGCAAGAGTGTAAATTGTTGAATCCAAGATTGCAAAAAGTACAGGGACAAATAGCCAAACGAATGGAAGCACATGAATTATGAACCAATGGCTGTGGAGTCCCCAGCTGGATCAGGCCCTCTGGATAAGTGAGACAATTGAATAGATCTGTTTGGGAGGCATCCAGGCTGTGGGACCAGGACCTGTCCTTAGTGCATGAGCTGGCTGTTTGGAACCTTGGGCTTACACAGGGACATTTTGCTCAGCCTGGAAGGAGGGGACAGGACCTGCCTGTACTGAATCCACCAGGTTTAAATGAATCCCCAGGGGAGTCTTGGTCCTGGAGGATATGGGAATGGAGGGGAGGGACTGGGGGAAAGGTGGGGGTGGGGGCGGGAGGGAGGAGGACAGGGGAACCCATGGTTGATGTATAAAATTAAAACATATAATAATAAAAGAAAGGAAAAAAAAACTTATACTCAAGTTAAAAAAAAATGCAGACCTGAATGGACATAGCTCAGATGTAGTCTATGACCATGAGGACTGCAGCTGCTAAACACATAACAGGCTCTGCACCTAGAAGAGAGATAGAAACCACTGGTAATCTCCCTTGGATAAAGAAGCTTTTAAAACCAAATTTTAATATGCTTTGCCCACATTCATAATATATCAGAAAATTTCAAGGCAAATGGTCAGTCTAATTTTCCACTTCTGAGAAGGAGGTGATGAGAGAACACTGGTGGTCCTGGAAGCTGTGGTACAACTGAAAGAATCATTTTTAGCTTTTCCTCAAACACTGTTTTGTAGACAGTGGATCCTTCCTTAATGTTAACAGCTTATTGCAAATCTTGTAGACCATGTACAGCCTTTCTTTCTCTGCTGTCTGCATCTGTCCCATGAACAAAGATATCAAGGGTCTGGGGCTAATGGAAGACTTTGGGTTAGTAAGATTTGGATTCATATCTGCTAGTGTCTGTTCTTTGGTCCTTTTAATTGAGATATCTACCATCTATTATTTTCTCCATTAGAATACCATTGAGTAGGCTACTACAGATAATTAGGCCTAAGGTGATATACTGCTAGCTAGGAATGAAATGCTTATCATGAGCAGAGAACTTTTGAAACCCGTGTACAAAGCAAGAAGAGTTATCCAGACCTGTTCATAATGCTTTGTCTAGGCAAGAACTCTTTCTCTCCCTCTCTCTGTCTCTCTCTGTCTCTGTCTCTGTCTCTCTCTGTCTCTCTCTGTCTCTCTCTGTCTCTCTCTCTCTCTCTCTCTCTCTCTCTCTCTCTCTCTGTATGTGTGTGTGTGTGTGTGTGTGTTTGTGTGCACATTTGTTTTTGTGATAGTAGGAAGGAAGTAGGATTGATAGAGACAGGAAGGGAAAGATTACAACAAGTACACAGGGACACCACAACAAGGCTCTCACTGAAGGCTCACCTCCAGGACTATCAAGGCTCTCACATAAAGCTTTCACACAGGCTTTCACTCAGGGCTCTCAAGGATCTCACCCAGGGCATTCACAGGGATCTCACTAAAGGCTCTCACACAGGGTCTCTCGTACAGGACTCTTATGTAGGGTTTTCACCCAGGGCTTCCACATAGGGCTTTTACATAGACTCTTACTCAGGGCTTCCACATAGGGCTTTTACATAGACTCTTACTCAGGGCTTCCACATAGGGCTTTTATACAGGCTCTTACTCAGGGCTTTCACACAGGGATCTCACTCAAGGCTCTCACACAGGACTCTCATGTAGGATTTTCATACAATCTCACCCAGGGCTTTCACACAGGGCTTTCAAGGCTCTCACACAGGGCATTTACAAAAGGGATCTCACTCAAGACTCTCACACAAGACTCTTATACAAGGCTTTCATACAAGGCTCACACACAGGGCTCTCACTCAGAGCCTCTAGTATACTTGCCGAAGCTATTTATAAACAGGCAATCATGATAAAATATCCTGAAGGAAATAAATTTTTAGACCAACAAATGTTGGAATATGACTCAAGTAAATCTTTGTCTTTTTACATTTAAATAAAAAACATATTTCACTTTTTAGTTTTAGAAGTAGTACAAAATGTAAGTTTAATATAAAAATGTATCAACATAGACAAAAGCCATCACCACAAAACACAATTAAATGAAAGAAGCAACTAAGAACAAAGCATCAAAAATACAACAACAACAACAACAACAAAAAACCTCTAAAGGTAATCAAAAAGACTCAAGACTTTCATATGGAGAACTAGACATTTCTCACTAAACAAAGAGTAAACATTTAGAGGAAGATGCCTTCTTCTGGGGTTCAGAATTAATGTATTTAAGGTATTAACCTTCTGGTATTTCCACATTGTTTCAATGCCATCATATTGCTAACATATGTTAATTGTGTAGTTTAGTGAGATTCACTATGATATTTCTACATATGCATATGGCATACATTGATTGTATGCACACATGCACATGGACACACACACACACACACACACACACACACACACACACACATTCACATCCATTCCTCTTGCTTCTACTTCTGCCCTGGTTCCATCTCCCACTCTTCAATAATTACGCTTCTACATTCAGGGATACTATTCTCTTCTCTTTCACTTCCTCCTCCTTCAGCTGCTTTGTGGGAGCAGAATATGAGACCATTGCTGTTCTGTGTTTGGCTTATTTTGTTTAATATTGTATTACTATTCCATTCAATTTCCTGCACATTACAATTTATTCTTTTTGTTCATTGTTTTCTTCATCGTTTCTTGGTATGCACACATGAAGTAGTGTGCCTGTGTCACAGTGTTGTGCAAAGGTTAGAGTACAAGTTTTGGGATGCAGTTCTCTTATTCCATCTCTAAGTGCATTTCAGGGATTGAACTCAGGTCAACATGCTGAGCAATCTCGATAGCCCTGAGGTTTGTGTAATGACTTTAGGGATGAGGTTACTGGATCATATTGTAGTTCTCTACTAATACAGATGAATTCCATAATGTTTTCTGCAGTTGTCATACTAATTTCCATTCCCACCAACAATGTGCCACTATTCCCATTTCTTCAGATTACCAGCACTTTTTATTTATTCTTTGCTTTGCCATCCATTGTTATTGAGTTGAAGAATATCTCATGATGATTTTGATTTGCATTTTAGTGATGATTAGTGATATTTAGCATATTTTCTCTACCTGTTCAGCATTTATATAGTTTTCTTTTGAAAGCTGTCTATTTGAAAGATCTATTGTTCAGTTTTAATTGGGTTATTTATCTCCCTTTTCTTGCTATTAAATATTTGGATTTCTTGTGTAGTCTAGACACCAAGCCTTTGTCAGATGTTGACATTATAAATATTTTCTTTTATTTTTCACAGGGTCTCTACATTCTGTTGATTGTTCACTGTGCAGAAATCTTTTAATGTAACTAATTTCCCTAATTATTTTGGCTTTTGTTTCCTGTGATTTGGTCTTATTCTCTTGAAACATCTCCAATTGTTTTTATTTTAGTGTCATAATTTGGTGTTTTATTTAATACAATTTGAATTTATCTTTCAAACTGGTTGCATATAGGAACAAAACTTCATTTTGTTGCATGTACATGTCCAATTTTCATAACATAAATTTCTTGAAAAGACTGTTATTTGTCCAATGAGTATTCTCAGCATCTTTGTTAAAATTCCTTTGGCTATAGATATGTGAGTGTATTGCTGAGTTCTCTATTATGGTCTAGTAGATGTATGTATGTGTAAGTGTGTGTGTGTGTGTGTGTGTGTGTGTGTGTGTGTGTGTGTGTGTATTCCTGAGTTCTTTACTATGGGCTATTGGTTTGTGTGTGTTCCAATGCAATGCTATTTTCCAGTCAAACAGAGTAATACTTCTTGCTTTTGTTCATTTCGATCAGGATGGAATTAGCATTTTTTGGCTGTGTATTTATTTATTTATTTATTTGTGTGTGTGTGTGTGTGTGTGTGTGTGTGTGTGTGCACGCTTCTGCATGTTTAATTTCTTATATCATATTGTAGAATCTTTATTGTAGACATTTTATTTCTTTGATCTGATACATATTTAAATATATAAAATTTTTGCAGTTATTATAAATCAGAGTAATTTTTTTCTTTTTCTTTTTTTTTTTATCTTATGTATATGGGTATTTTGCCTGGATGTATGTCTATGCACCATGTTCATGCAGTACCTCTGGAATCCAGAAGAGGGTGTTGAAACCCCTGCAGCTTCAGTTACAAATGATTGTGGCTTGCCCCATGGGTGCTGGGAAATGAATCTAGGTCCTCTGGAGAAGCAGTCAGTTTTCTTAACTGCTGAGGCATTTCTTCAGGCCTGAGTTTGGTTTCTTCACTAATTTCACCAAATTTGTTATAGTTATATGTCAGCATTACTGATTTTAGTAGTTATTAAATCTATTACATGTTAGTTTATATTCTGAAATTTTGCTGAATTCATTTACTCTAATAGGCCCTCAGTAAAGCCATGTATGTCACCTGTGAATTGTGACTATTTAACTTTACATTTTCTGAATTTTGTTTTCTTTATTTCTTTCTGTTGCTTATATGATCCAGCCAGGACTTCACATACTATTTTGAATCAAAGCTTCAAAAGTTTTTATTCTTATCTTGTAGGTCTTAGTGAGAAAGTTTTAACTTTTCTCTGTTAAATATAATGTTACCTTTTGACTTTTATAAGTGGTATTCATTATGTTGGAGTATGTTTCTGGTATGTTTTATTTATTTAGTATTTTTCTGTATCAGAAGACGTTAAATCTTTAAACAATGTTTATATGTACTCATGGCATGGGCATATGTGTATGGGGGGGCAGAGTTCAATGTTAGTGTCTTGTTCCTCACTTTATACATTATTTTTTGAACCAAGTTCTCTTACTGAGCCTAGAGCTTATTGAGTCAGACATATCTGTTTGTCAGCAGTGGTTACAGACAAACCCTTTTATACAGATTTCTGTATGGGTGCTGGAATCTGAATGCAGTTATTCATGCTTATGCAAGGACCACTAAAATGATGGAGTCATCTCACCAGCCTAGAACATGTTAAATCTTGATGCATGCCTTCTCTGTTAAATTCAGATGGATATATGGTTTGCACTGCATTCTGTTGACATGGTATTTTACATATATTTTATATATTTTTTAGCTGGGCTACCACTGGGACTCTTCTTGGTTATTCTGCTGTTGCCCTGTGTTGTGGAGATCCTGCAGCTTTGGGTCTGCAGGACCAGTCACTTCATGTGCTCCAGCAGATCATAGATGGAGTGGATGTTGGGGTGGGCCAACACATAACCCTAGTTCTAGGCCTGGGTAGTTACAGGGTTAGTCAGCCTGCCATCTTTTCATTGTCCTCACCACCAGGGTGAGCTCTCCTGCAGGGCCTTGGTGAGTACACCCTTTGCAGTGATGAGCAAGCGGTGAGGCCAGTTCTCTTGTTTTCATGCTTTCAGGGCTGGATCTCCCACACCCAGGCTTTCAGGAACAGCTCTACTGTGTTGCTCAGGCATGAAGTAGGAGCCACTTTCCTGAGTGCTGCAGCAGATGAGGGGCAGGGCTAGCTCTCACACTCTTATAACCTTCGGGCCAGCTCTCCTCCTCTGCCTCAGGCATTGATTGGCAAGGGAGGGGCATCTTTCCCTCACCCATGCCACCTCATGGCAGATGAGTAATGGGGACAGTTCTCCCATGGTCACCACTTTATTGTTGGTTCAACCACACCTATGTCAGCAGGATTGGTTCTATTGTGCTACCCAGATGAGGTACAGGTCCTGCTCTCCCAGGTGTTGCAGCTGGTGGAGGACAGGGGTAGATCTTCTGCCCTTCTGAACTCAGGGCCTCTGCTGCTTTTGTTAGTAATGTAAAAAAAAAAATGTGTTACATTAGGTTATGCTGCATTTTTAAAATTATATAAGCATATGTTGCATTTGTTTCACCTTGCCTGCTTAAGGCACCTGATTTGTCTAACAAAAAGCTAAACTGCCGATAGCTAGACAGGAGAGGGATAGGCAGGGCTGTTAGGCAGAAAGAATAAATAGGAAGAGGAGTCTAGACTCCAAAGAGAAGAGAAAACGTGTAGCTGGAGTTTTCTCCAGTCCCGCCTGGGCCCACAGCCACTCAGACCCAAATAAACACACAGATGCTTACATTAATTAAAACTGTGTGGCCTAATGGCTCAGGCTTCTTGCTAGCTAGATCTTACATCTTAAATTAACCCATTTCTATAAATCTATACCTTGCCATGTGGCTTGGGGCTTACTGGTACCTTTACATCTTGCTTCCTCTGTGTCTGGCTGGTGACTCCTGACTCAGCCTTCCTGTTCCCAGAATTCTCCTCTCTCTTTGTCCCACCTATACTTCCTGCCTGGCTACTGGCCAATCAGCACTTTATTTATTAACCCATCAGGGCAACATATTCACAGCATACAGAGCGATATCCTCAGGGGAAAAAAAAAAGAGAGAGGGCCATGCCCAGGGCCGGATGCCGGGCAACTGCCATTAAGCCAGATATGTTGACAGCAGGAAAGTAAGATATACAAAAATAATGAAAGGTAAAAAGCCCTGAAGTAAAACATAAAGAGGAATGTAGATGAAGATAAAGATTAAAATAGGAGCTAAGCTAAGACTGAGCATTAAAAACTAATAAGTCTCTGTGTCATGATTTGGGAGCTGGTGGTTGGCCCAAAAGAAAAAGCCTAGTACATTTGATTTACCAGTATTATTTTTGAAGATTTTTGCGTTTACATTCATCTCACATATGATCTATTCTTTTGTTCTTTCCCCTTTCCTTCTTTCCCCTCCCAGCTCCCTCCTTCCTTGCCTGCCTGCCTGCTTCTCTTTACTCTGTAGTCCACCCTAGCCTAGAACTCATTACATAGCTCCAGCTGGCCTAGAGCATTTGACAAGCCTCCAGTCTTAGCCTCCCACTTTCTAAAGTGACAGTAGTGAGCCAGCCCAACCTACAATTTGCTTTCCTGTCCTTATTTGATTGGTATCAGTGTAATGCTGGCTTCAGAGAATGTGGTTGGAAGAACCCCTTCCCCCTCTATCTTTTGGAATAACAAAAGGAGAATGCTCATCCAGTTCTTTAAATGTTTTATGGAAATCAAGTGAGTGCATCTGCTCTTTCAAGGGAAGCTTTTTATTATTGACTTTTACTACTTGTTATGAGGTCTCTTTGTCTTTTCTGTTTCTTCATAATCTACTCTTGGAATGGAGTTTATATATCCAAAATTTTTTTCTGTTTTATTCTCATTTTCAAATGTATTGGAATATAATTTCCACCATAATTCCTAACAAAGCTTTTAGTTTGTGTTTTTTCAGTTATAATATTATTTTCTTCATCTCTGGGTTTTCTCTTTCTTAGTCTGGATGCTCGTTCTTCTTTTCCCAGACAGATGTTCCCTGCTGTGGACTTTGGTGTTGTACTTTTCATCTTCAGTTCTTCTATGTCTCCTGTAGCTTGACTGTGTATTTATTGTCATTTTGGGTTCAGGTTGTTCTTGTTTTTCTAGTTTCTTGAAATGGAGGCTATCTGTTTGAGATATTTCTGCTTTCCTGATGGGAGCACTGACGTGTCCACACTTCTCTTTTGGCACTGCTTCTGTTGTATCCCACAGGCTTTTGTATGCGTTTGATTTTTTTTTTTCTCCATTTTGGTTCAAGAAATATTTTAATAGCATTGGCATGTTCTTCCATGATCATATGATTGTTTAAGAAGAAATGATTTTATTTCTGTATATCTAGATACTTTTCAGGGTTTTTCTTGATGCTGATTCCAAAATTTATTACATTTAGATCCCCCAAAATGTTTGGCATGATCTCAATACGTTTTTAATTTGTGAAAACCTATGTAGTAGTGGATGACATATCATATATCATGTGCAGTGTTCCATGATCTGGTGAGAAAATAAAGGTGAACATTGCAGTTCCTAGGTAGAATGTCCTATAGCTGTCCATTTGGTCCAGGATGCAATCTCACAGTGATTTTTTTATGGCCAATATTCTGGCTCATGTGTCCACTGCTGAAAGCAAGGTTCTGAGATACCATTTTAAACTTGTCAGAATGGCTGAAATAAAACAAGCAAACACTGATAATAGCTTATGTTGGAGAGGATGTGGAGTAAGGGAAACACTCCTCCACTGCTGGTGGGAGTGCAAGCTTGTACAGTCACTTTGGAAATCAGTATTGTGGTTACTCTTGAGAATCAATCTGTCTCAAGAACCAGCTATACCAATCTTAGGCATATGCCCAAAGAATGCTCAATCATAGCAGAAGGACATTTGCTCAACTATGTTCATAGCAGTATTATTCATAATAGCCAGAACCTGGAAACAACCTACATGCCCCTCAACTGAAGACTGGATAAAGAAAATGTGGCACATTTACACAATGGAGTATTACTCAGCAGTAAAAATCAATGACATCATGAAATTTTCAGGCAAATGGATGGAACTAGAAAAAGTCATCCTGAATGAGGTAACCCAGACCCAGTGGCGTGTACTCACTGATAAGTGAATATTATATTCAAAGCAAAGGATAACCAGGCTGCAATCTACAATCCCAGAGAAGCTAGGTAAAAAGGAAGATCCTAAAAGGGACATGCATGGATGGCCCCAGGAAGGGGAAATAGTTAAGATCTCCTTGGTAAACTGGGAGGGTGGTGTAGAGGGGAGAGGATGAGCATGAGGATGAGGGATGGAAACATGAAGCATCCATATGGCCTCTTGGGGGAGGGATGGAGAGATCAAGCAATGAAAGAGATATCTTGATAGAGGGAGCCATTATGGGATTAGGGAGAAATCTAATGCCAGAGAAATCCCCAGGAACCCACAGTGATGATCTCAACTAAGACTCCTAGCAATAGTGGAAAGGGAGCCTGAAATGACCTTCCCCCATAATCAGATTAGTGACTACCCTAACTTTCATCATAGAACCTACATCCAGTAACTGATGGAAGTAGATGCAGAGATCCACAGCCAAGCACTAGGCCAACCTCCTTGAGTTCAGTCCAAGAGAGGGAAGAGGGATTAGATAAGTAAGGTGGGTCAAGATCATGATGAGGAAAACAGAGACAGCTAACCTGAGCTAGTGGGAGCGCATGGACTCTGGACTGGCAGCTGGGGATTCTGCATGAGAGCAAATGAGGCCCTCTGAATGTGGATGACAGTGGTGTGACTTGATCTGTTTGTGTGGCCCCTGGCAGTAGGACCAGGTGCATGAACTGGCTTTTTGGAGCCCATTCCCTATGGTGGAATACCTTGCTCAGCCTTGATACAGTGGGGAGGGGCTTGGTCCTCTCTCAACTTGGTGTGCCAGACTGTGTTGACTCTCCAAAGGAGGCCTTACCCCCTGGGGAGTGGATGAGGGAATGAGGAGTAAGGTGGGTGGGAGAAGGGAAGGGAGGGGGAACTTTGTATGAAAAATGAAAAAAAAATTAAAAATTGCCAACTATTATTGTATTAGAGTTTTTCTCCACTTAAATTTGTTCATACTGGCTAGTGGTAAGGATGTTATATGTGCTTACTTTCACTATTAGGGTAATATGAACTTGTATAATTACTCTGACCTGATTTCTTCATTTGAGATTGTCATACTCATTAATGTTCATTTCTTTTAGTTTAAAGATTTCCTTCAGCACTTATTTGATTTGAGAATACGTGTGCTGTGGAGATGAAGTGTCTCTGCCTTGATTTGGTAAAGTCTTTATCTTCTCACCATTGATAAAAGAAAGCTAAGACAGGGATTGGTTTTGGTTGATAGAATTTTCTGCCAGTACCATGAAATTTTCATGGCATTTTTTTCTGCCAGGAATTTGGGTATCAGGCCAATGGGGGCACCCCAAAATGGTTTGTGCTTGAGAATTTTCTATCTTTCACCCATGAGGGTTTGATTATAAGACATCTTAGGTAGATTTAGATTATGTGAGTGATAAATTTTGACCATCCAAAATTAAAAGTTGTGCAGTTTTTTTTTATTGAAGGAAACATCACCAGAAAATGCCAATGGTGGTTATAAGCACATTATTGAATTTCATGCAATACATGATGTATATTATTTACCATCCCTACCTCCTTCTAGATTCTCCCCACTTATATATGTACCCAACTTCATGTTCTTCTTCTCTCTTAAAAAAATGGGATTAATATTTGTTGGCTAAACTCCTGCCTATGGGGCCTGTCCTGGAGTGTGATTGATATGTTGATATATACATAGTGTCACTCCCTTGAAGAAAATTGCCCCTGCCCCCACCTGGCATCTAAATTTGAATACTTAATGAGGTCATTGTTTCCTAAAAATCTTGATGTTTACTGACATGTGATATACTCTCAGTGCCTGGAGGATCATTTGATTCTAATTTGCCTCTGCCTTTCGAGAAATTCTAAGGAGGCTGCTTAATTGTCACTGTCCTTAATTTACACTATTTTAGCTCTAGATGTCAGTCAGGTACAGATTTCCTAAGTCCTCCTATTGAGGATTCCTCACTCTTTCAGCTCAAAAGAGCAATCTTATAGCAAGCATTTGTTTAGTATATTCAGAGTATCAGAGAGAGGGATGCATATCTGCAGACATCATCTGGGGTTAGGTGTACCTGGTTACCTCACACATAGTTACTGGTCTGTGGTGATATGCTGCAGGATTATGACAGACAGGGACAAAATCAATCTGACCAGCTTCTGTTTCTGTATTATATCTATAGAAATCAGTGATGCCAAGATGCATTGTACCTTGAGCCCATAGCTTCCTTAGACCAGCAAACACTGGCTTAAGATCTAGATTCATGTACATATGGGCAGCTTAATTCTAAGGTATGTTTGTGATTAAAGAGGACTTTAACTATTCACTTATGGTGCTACCTGGCAAAGAAAAGTGTTTAGACTGAGATCTTGTGTTATCCACTGGTACAAAGGTTGTTATAAAGGATTTATCTACACATGGGCTTAGAGATGAGGACCACTGACTTCTCTCTATTTGTGTGTTTCTCCAATACAGCTGGAGAAGTTACTGGCAAATTATCATTCATGTTACCTTATCCTGCTTTCAGAGAGTTGAATCTTTCATCACACTCTGCTGCCCAAAGTTGAAGCAATGTTGAAAAAGGCAAGCACTAGACAATCTAAGCTGGGCAATATCTGAGTTTTATAGCAATCATGCTTGACCTTAATGCTTTCAAGGATAAATTGGGATCCACAGCATAGACAGTGATGAGGCAGATGAACCACCAGACTGTCCCAATGGGACCCATGTCTCTTCATGGCACTAGGAAACACTGTGAGCACCAACATGGTGATAGGTGTGAAGCCTAAGAGTGGAGGGCAGTTGGTGAAGATAGACAAACCTGGAAATATAGGTTACATTAGTCTAGCCATTGCATTGCATAGGCTTCATTGGGAAGAATGGATGTTCTGTGGTTCAAATTCACAACTAAGATTTAAATTACTTAAAATTCAGGTGTGTCCCATAGTGCATATGGTTCTTTCTGATTCCAGAACTGATCTTGATGCTCTGGACCTTATTTCATTTTTAAATGATGTAATTTATTATTTTATTTGGAGTTGTAAGAATTATTCTTGTATTCTAAAAATAAACCCATTAGAGTGTATATGATTTGCAAATATTTTCTCTAAATTTGTGGATATAGTTCTTCTCTCTCTGATAGTGTTGACTAGAACATAGATGATATATTAATGGTTTAATGAATCATCAATTTCTTTTAAATATTTTGTATGAGTTTTAAAAACCAGCTGATGAGTTGGAGAAAAGTATTCTAAATTAGAGGCAGGTGAATGGCATGTGACAAGAATCATGGAAATGACAGTCTCTAGACTAAAATACTTGGACTATGTGTTAATATCTGCTTTTATTCATTAGGCTTATATTTATTTTCATTAATACTCTTAGATACATATGTAAGAATGTTTAGGGTAATCCAACTGAGTATTTGACCACACTTAGTCTTTGTTTATAGACACAAGATTGTTCTTTATTCAATTTTGTATTTCTCAAATGAAATTTGGTTGTCCAATGCCATATAAAATGAGATAGATTTGTATAAGAAATAATTGTAAAGATTATAGAAACATAGCTTACTTTTAAAAAATTCTGCATAAATGTTTTCTTATGGACAATGTCAAGTGTTACCTTGCAAATGACTTTTTTTTCCCATGAAGTGACTTTCAGAATCAATACAGCTCAGACAACTCCTAATACCTATTAAGCTAGCGATGACAAATTTCTGTCCACATAAAATAAAAAGCATAGTTTCAGTGTTAACATGACTATGTTTTATGAATCATCCATAAAAGGAGTCATATTACAAAGCTATCATAAATAATAATGGAAAATATAGTACAATATTTTATATATTATCCCACTTTACTTGACCCACTCATTCAATTATCTAAAATCACCCACAATTGTAAAGCCATACATATGAGTATAGCCATTTTTATAACTTTTTAAAGTCCATGACTTTATTTGTAGTATTGATATGAGGGAGGTGAAGGCTTTATGTTCTGTGCAAATTTTACACTGCTCACAACATTACATCAAGCCCTTAAAGTCACTCAGTAAGCAATTACTTGAGGATGCAGTTTAAATAAAGGGACATATATCATGGATTTTGCCATTCTTCTTTATTTTATGAAAATTGTGTTTGGGTACTCATAATTTTAACAGTGAAGGTAGTAGGTTTTTATTTCCATTTTTTATTTTTTTTTTTAAATAAAAGCACTGGCTTTTTCCCTGCTTGGAGGAAGCCACAACAACGTAAGTAATATTTAAGTGGTTCAGTTATATACAACTGTGAAATGGTCTCCTTCCATCCGAGTAAATTGTGTCTTATATACTCATTAATTGTAAAATGAACTATAAATGTGGCTTTAAAAATATTATAACTTTCTTACTATAATTTATTCTTCCATCATTATTAGTGGAAGTGACATGTTATAAAGCACTTCTAAATAACATGAGAAAGGAACTTCAATTAATCCCAAGGTCATAGAGAAGTCATCCCAGACGAAGTTAGGGATGTCATGGAAAAAAATCATCTTTGTAACAAAAAATAATTCAAATGAGATAAATACATTTCAGTCTCCAATACAGTTCTTCTTCCTCAGAAAGTGAACTTTTTATATGAAGGGTCTAATTTAATATAATGAGATACGAATCATCATCCATAAAGTGCTCTGTGCAACTCAGTTTTTTAATTGTGCAACTCATTTTCATTGTCCTAGATGTAGCCTTTGCGGGGAAAATCTAGTATGGGAGATTAAAATTCTCTCTCTCTCTCTCTCTCTTTTTTTTTTTTTTCACTATAGCTGCCAAAGCTCTCCCACTCAGGACCTATCTTTACCAAAATAAGGATTACTTTGGATGCTGGCTAAAGCATAGTAACTTCATGTGTATGTACCTTAGCATCATTTATATACATGAATCATAACTGCTCATCTTTCAGGCAAAACTGTTAGTATATAGTCAAGCCATATTTTTTGGATATGTTTATAATAGCTCACTAAGTGTTCAAAATAATTTCATCATTATAATTGATTTTATATATTTTTCACAAGGAGGATTGTTCATATTAACCAATGCCCATCCTTTCTTTTCAGGTTGTCTAGTGTTCCTAATCTCACCCCAAACTATCTCCTCCAGCCAAAACCACTGAAAATGACCTTAAAATAATAGCAATTCCAAATGTTTGGCATGAATGCAACTCTAGGCTGATAACTTCATACAGAAAGAGAATATTCATTATAATCATTGTCTTGTGTTTTGTGGTATAATGACTTCAAAATGGCAGGGTATTTTAGTTTAATGTGAGTTGAAATTTGGCTGGATATCATACAAACCTGGGAATAAACCATGTAAGCCTCAATTTCTGTGTATTTGGAGTGAGAAGGTAATCATAATCTGAGGAATATTAAGATACCTGTCTAAGGACATTTGGATCCAGACATACTGAAAGCCCATATTAAGACCCACAGGAGAAGTCCAGGTTTGTACCCACTATGCTACTGTCACCATTGTTTTCTGTAGGCTTCTAAATTTAAGAGTATGGAGATGTTTTGGATTGAAGAAAATGTTGTTCTACTCCTCGCTTATCAGGGAGAAGGAAAAACTGGAATTCTTTTGAACATTTTTTCTGTTGTTTTGTTTTGTTTTGTTTGTTTTGTAGTTGAGGATTGAACCCAGGGCCTTGTGCTTGCTAGGCAAGCACTCTACAACTGAGATAAATCCCCAACCCTCTTTTGAACTTTTTAGCAGATTATGTAATGCACATGCATTAACTTCTTAAAGCTTATTCTGCAGTGTTTTCTGTAGCACATCAAATGCCATCCTTCCAACTGCTTTTCTTCTCTTATTCTCAGCCACTATTTTCTGTACTGTGTACTGTGGTAGCACTTGTATAGAGATGAATTTGATATTGCAGATATCACTCTGTATAAATAAAATGCTGATTGGCTAGTAGCCAGGCAGGAAGTATAGGTGGGACAAGCAGAGAAGAGAATTCCGGGAACAGGAAGGCTGAGTCAGGAGATGCGCGCCTACGATCCAGGGAGCAGCATGTAACAGGCAACAGGTAAGGCCACAGAACATAGAGAAGAACAGAAATGGGTTGAGTTTAAGTGTAAGAGCTAGTCAGGGGTGGGCCTGAGCTAATGGCCGAGCAGTTTAATTAATACAAGCTTCTGAGTGATTATTTTATAAGTGGTTGCAAGGTTCTGTGGTGCTGGGCAGGACTGGAGAGAGCTTCAGCTACAATTAATACAATCAACACATTTGAAGAATTAAAAGAAACCTTATTGTTCTTTCAAATTTTACAGCTTCATGGATATTCTTTTCCCCATACGTTTTATTCATTATTGGGATTTTTGTTATGTTAGTCATGCCTCTTTAACAGTGAGAACAATTCATTTCTCAATATCAATGCCTGTTTCTAATGAACTAGAATATTTTGATTCTGTCTTGCTTAGCACAAGTATAGAACATAACAAGTAGAAATTAAGTAAGAAAGTGAAAGAAGATAAAGAGTGCTGTTAGATATTACCAAATTCTAAGCGATGATCATAAAGAATTAATTACGTAAATCTAAGGACTTTTAAAATGAATTTTCCTTTTGTTTTGCTTTATGAAGAACTTTGAGTGAACTCTCCTGGGCTCTGGTTATTATATGTACTTCATCCATACCAGCTTGTGGGCTAGATTATAGAAACTATAGAAACTCTTGTTGTAAATATTTATTAACATTATGAGGTCTCCAGAAACAGAATGTTGATAACATGGAGATAGTTTCTGAGCTGTGTATGCTTCTGGGGATGATTAAGAAATCTGCCTCTAAAGAGACAAATGACTGGCACTAATCATCCCTTTTCTCACATATTCTATCATTTTAGGGCAGATCTAATTTAGCATAAATTCCTACCACATACTCTATCTTCCCTTCCATTTCCATAGTAGTAACCCGAAACTATGCCTCAAACACAGTGAAAGTACTTCATGACTAAATACACAGTTATGTCATTTCAAAGAGACATTCATCTATGTCTTAAGACATAAAGCTGATAACTTAAGGATGAAGGCTAAAATATTTTGACTTATGGAGGTATAAAAGAAATCAAAAGCATTTTTCCTTTTAGTTATTTTCTTGAGATAGGTTATCACACTGTATCCCAGGCTGACCTCAACTGTCTATGCGGCAAAGATTGGCCTCAAATTTGAAGCAATTCCCCTTCTTCAGTCTCTTGGGCACTGAGATTACAGTTGGGCTAACAGCCTTAACGGGTATTTTTTTTCTAATTCCCAAGAATAAATGTGTAAACAGCTTCCAGAGCTTTCTATGTAAGATCATGAATACCCATTCAGAGAAACAACCAACCTTTCTTTGATCAAACAGTTGTAGGATGAAGTGAAGTACCACTTACTACAACAAATGAGCTGTTGCTTGGCTGAGATAAGTGACCTACCTGAACTGGCATGTCCACATCATTTCTTTTTATTCAAACCGGACCACAGATTTGCTTTCACTTTTCTGACAATAGTTGTGGTGCTGTGGAGAAGTAGAAGGTGGAGTGAGTGACAATTTCCAAAGTTCAGTAAAACACACTTTGAAAACTATTATGCAAAAAAAAAAAAGGGGGAGTCTTTTAAGACTCGCCCCACTTCAGCCTCTGAACTTTTGACCTCAATCATTCTTATTGATAAAACTAACCCTGAGATTCTGAAGCTCATTTTCTGGGGTAGAAGTCATTATGTTTGTTCTGGCAGGTTCTGCATCCTTAACCAAGATACCAATCACTTACTCTGAGAAATCCAAGGGAAGTATCCAATGAATAGGGCATTCTGCACAATCAGCTAGTGTATCCTTCAGATGTATTTCCGCCTACGTGGCATTAGGTTCTTCAACGCTTTCTTATAATCTTGGAAAATTACCTTCTTTTCTGTAGTGATTTATATATATATATATATATATATATATATATATATATATATATATATATATATAAAGTGCCTTTGTTTTAATGTGTAGAGAACTGACACATGTTAAGTTCTCTGTGGAATTTCTATCCCTTTCCTGTTTCCTTGAACTACTGAGTTGGTTGTTACTTGTGTTTCTTCAATACATTCTTTGTTTAAATATGCCATTCATTCATTTTTTAAATATTAATTGCTAACTCTAGCTGTGATTACAAATTTTGTTCAACTGAATGCATCTGGAATGCATTCCATATGGAAGGACTTATTCTGTGTAATTTGGGTACAAAAATACAATAATTTGATGGTCTGGTACTCTCAAGGTGATAAAAGAGGAAGTAATAAGCCATTTGTTGTCCAAAATTAAAAGTTGTGGAGTTTCTTCATGTTGAAAGAAACATCACCAGAAAAATGTCAGTGCTAGTTAGAAGCACATTATTATTTTGCAATTTAACTATGAACATTTAAGTATATTTGTCTCATGCTTTGCTGTAAATTAAAGTTAAATATGCAAATATATTTGATCTTGTGAAATAGTTTAATTTTAAATAATGTTTTGATATCAAGACATTTTTATTTAAAAAAAAAACATAAGCTGAGCATGGTAGTACATGCCTTTAATTCCATTACTTGAGATACACAGGTAAACAGATCCATGTGAATTCCAGTGAGACCTGTCTCAACAAAACACAACAGAACTCTAAAGATGAAGAAGCCAAGATGACTGAACAGTGGGGCTCATTATCATACTGCCATGCTCTCTTCTGGTGTGGGGAGTTGGAAAGGCAGATTTCTTAGTTACCTTTTTATGTGTGATAAGATGACCAAGGCAACTTATAAAAGAACATGTTTAATAGGGCCTTAATGCTTTAGAGTCCATGACCATTATGAGAGGCAGTATGACAGCATACAGTCAGGCATGGCCCTGGGAATTTACATCCCAAAGTACAAGTTCAAGGCAGTGAAAACTAACATGGAATGCAAAGACTTTTGAAACCTCAAAGCCCACCCAGTGCCACACATCTTCCACAAAGGCCTTTCCCTCTATGATGCAAGGACATGACCGTCTTGGTTCCATAGCTCCATTAAGGCATTGAGCAGTATGGCAATCCCATACACAAGATGAAATTGTGCATAGGACCAAAGGATCTTTGTTGGCTGAGTTTCCAGATCATGTTTATAAGAGTGGCAGACTGCACACAGCACAATTTTGTGAACCAAGGGAATTCCTTGCTTTATCCTATGAATCTAGAGACACAAAGGGCCACACATCTCCCACATTCATACTGAGAGTTCTAGGAAAGGTCTCCTGAACACCTTGTGGCTTGGGAATCAGATTCTAGAGGCACAGCCCTGGGTGTCATATGTACATCTACTGAGAGAGGTGAGGAAAATCTCCATATTCCACACCATAAGACCTCACAGCAGCTGCTGCCACAGCACCTAATGCTATCAGAAAGCCAGGCTGCAGAGACTGAAAATACAGATACATGGAAGTCTGTCTACAGCAAAGTCACATAAAGGTCTTTATGGACCACTGCAGCCTAGATGTAAAGGCATTATTGTGGACATTGATCCAAGATAAGAAATATACTTAGAGGCCATGCCTTTCAAAAGATTCCTGTGAGAAACACTTGTGGGAATTCTCTTGGCCAATGATGTTGGGGTATGTGGTTTGATAGAGGCACAGTTTTCTCTGGTATTTGACTGCTTAAAATTGAGGAGAGAGTGTGTGCTGCTCTCTCTGAGGGTGGTCAGAGATCTGACTGCTGGTTTCATTGACCCCCAGGCAGAACGGAGGACCATGGTGGCTGTTTATTGTGTTCTGTATCCATGAATGCATTTTCTCCCCATTTTATACCTTAATAAATCCTTGATACCCTTTTAACAGACTCTCGTTGATTCAAATACAAGTGGCACCAAACATGGGACTCCTGCCTAGCCTGAGCAGCTGGGCAGTGTATGGATCCACAGTCAATAGCTGCACCAGCAATAGATTCAGATGTAGATGCTGTCCTGACAATAAAACAAAAAAACGTAATGAATCTATTAAATACGACATTCTGTCCTGTAGCTAATCAACAAAAAAATCCACATAAAGTTGAAAGGTTTGAATGATAAATAGGCATCATTGTAAGGGAAAAAGAAACCTGACACTTCCAAAATAGAATGAAATAATTTCTAAAGTCCTCTTAAGATAACCCAGTGAGTGACACCAAGAGAACGAATTTTCAATTTGGGACATGAATGAGATACTTAGCAGAGATATAAGTCGTAAAAAATATCAAGATTTTTTAGATAAGTCTGCAATTAGTAGAACAAACAAAGTAGTTTCTACAACAGAGCCTTCCTTCCTATCTTCCTCCCTCCCTCCCTCCCTCCCTCCCTTCCTCCTTCTCTCCCTCCCCCTCCCTTTCTTTCTTTCTTTCTTTCTTTCTTTCTTTCTTTCTTTCTTTCTTTCTTTCTATCTATTTCCTTCCTTCCTTCCTCCCTCCCTCCCTCCCTTTTTTCCTTCCTCCTCCAATGTTTCCGTATGTATTAGATGCTGGAATCACAGGCATAGGCCACTACAGCCTGCTGTGCCTATCAATTTAGTTAATACAGACATAGAAAGGGAGAGATTTAAAAGAATAAAGAAAGCTGGTGATGGAATGCTGTTAATTAAATAAACATTCATATGATAGGGATTTCAGAGGAAAAGCAAAAACCTATTGAAAACTCATTTTGGAAAATAACTGAAAACTTCCAAAATGATGAGAGATATGCACATCCAGACTCAGGAATCCGAAAGAAAAACTAAAAAGCACCTTTCACCAACACATGTTTGAATCAAAATGCTGAAAGTACAAGCAAAGGAAGAATCCTAAAAAGCAACAAAACTGTCAAGTCACAGATAATGGAAGGTCATCTACACTTAGCCAGCTTTTCAATGAAAATCTTATAGTCCCAAGGTGAATTAAATGAAATGTTCAAATTACTGATAGGCAAAGATTGCCAGCCAATAATTCAACACCAGCAAAAAGAGCCTTAAAACCTGCAGGAAATAAAGCCTTTCCCAGATAAGCAGAAAGTGGGGAAATTCTTCACTACCAGACAAGTCCCACACAAAGTACCAAAGAGAATGCCACACTAGAAAGAAAATGATAACTTTATGGTTTGGATATGAAATATCTTTCAGAGGTTCATGCAGATATTTTGGAAGGCTGTGAAAACTCTGTACTGAAGGAATTTGATCCCAGTTAATATTGAAGACAAACTAGGTGTGGCCAAAGTGACTGTAATTCATTCATGGAAAATGTGAAGATGTAACAGTACAAATGCATTTCAAAAGCAAATCTCTGAAAAGAGAGAGACTATGGCACAGTTGGCTGGAAAATAACTCTTAGGCAGTGTTGTTTCAGGTTCAGCTGTGAAAGCATACAGGGTTGGCTTCAATTGCAGACCAGTGGAACCTGGCTCATCTTAAGCTAGCAGGGAAACTTAGCATCATTCATGTGGTATTGCTTCCACCAGCAAGGCCCGTAGTATACAAGAGTGAAGGGCAATGAGTTTTGCAGAAGGCACTAGGCCAGGCAGTATGCAGCATAATGGAGTTCTCCGCGTGGAGCTCCCAAGTGTGTTGTGCATGAAGCTGTAGAGAGAGAGTTTAAAATGTAGTGGAAAATCCATAATATTGGAGATTCAAGAAGTATGGGATGTTCACCTAGAAAAGCTCCGTACTCTTTGTAGACCTAGCCAAGAGAGAGACCACACATACCATGAGGCTGTTCAAGTTTGTTTAACCTTAGCACTGCAACTGGAAGCTCCAGATATGGGACATAAAGCTTCAGATTTTCTATTTTCCCTACTGGGTCTCAGTCTTGCCTTAGCCTGTCTTGACTGGACCTCCATTTTTTTCCCTTTTGGAATGCAAATGTTTATTTTATGCATTATATTTTGAAAGTATATTTTTTAAAAGAAAAATTCTCACAGTTGCAAGACTTCTGTAAGTCTTGCATGAGACTCTGAACAGTGTTTGACTTGTTAAGACTATGGAGGCTTTTGAAGGTAGGCTGTATGCATTTTATTTTACAAGATAGCTATGTGTCCATGGGCAGAATGCCAGAGTTTGAATAGGAAATATTCCAATGTATTCATGTGCTTGAATGCTTGGTCTTTACTTACTGACATTGTTTAAGAAATGTTTGGGAACTTTTGGGAGGTGGGTCATTGGTGGCAGGCTTTACAGTCCTGTAGCCTGATCCCACTTTCATCTTCCTGGGTCATTGAGATGTGAGCATGCAGCCTCATATTCCTGTGAGATACTTCCACTAACTGTCAACCAAAATATATCCCCCTTTTCTCTGTTCTGTAGTTTTCCAAGCAATGAGAAAATTATCTAGTACAACTGACACCAAGAAGACACAGATATATACAACCCATTAGAACACATTCACACGGGAGAAAGAAAATGCAACCTTAGCATGACAGAAGCTATCAGATCACAGAAAAATATGTTAGAAAAGTGGGAAGAAACAAAAAACATATGTCAAGTAGAATATAGTTATCAATGAGACAGGAAGATGACATGCTTGTCAATAACAACCTTTAATGTTAAGATTACTCCACCAACCAAAAGATGTAGACTGCCTAAATTGACTAAAAAGTAGTTTATAAGCTGCCAGAAATAACCCATCTTACTGTTAAGCAAGCAAAGAAATTAAAGTGAAATGTTGGGAAAAAGTTAACATATAAATGGAAAATAAGTATAGAACTGAATATTAAAAAGCTCTGATGGGAACACAGGAGGTGAAAGAGATCAATGAAATCTCTTTTTTAGGGAGTCCTGTGGGCTGAAGATAAAGGTCCCACGGTGGTTCAGACTGTCTGACTTGGTTCACTACTGACTCTTCTCATCAGGTGATGAGCCAGCTTTGTGCAAAGGAGAGTTTCAGTAATTTCAGATAATTTAAAAGTACTGTAAATAATTAGGTGGTATTGTTTGCACATCATTGTAAACTAATTGCTTATTGATAGATACTACCGGAATGGTTAATTCATGTCTGTACTTGTTAGTACCGGTGCAGTGAATGTCTCTGTTGCACTCGGAATGACAACCTGGAAGTCTCTGCACTATTCCTCACAGCAGCTCCCTAGTTCATTCACCCACACGATCAGCCTCTCTGTACCTACTGTGCTCTTGGGCTGTTCACAGCTTTTCTCTGTACGCCTTTGCACAGATCTGGCTTTGGATGCTTGGAATTGCTGTCCCCCACCACACAGAAACTTCGTGAAGCCCGGGCCCCCCTGTCACAGCCAGGAGGGGTGAGGACCATACTCCTCAACATTCATTTTATGGTATTCAGGACCTGCTTTCTGTCTGTCCTGTTTGAAGTTTCCTGTCACTTGTCAACCATAATACCTATAATCCAATCATTCAAATATGCTCCCTCAAGCCCACAGCCCTTGTACCATTGTTTTTTGCCAAGTGGGGGAGATTCTTTGCCTACTCCTTCTCCTTAGTTGTTTGACTTTGACACATTTTTCAAGGTCTGATCTATATCATATTATCCACAGTTTATCTTTCCTTCACACTGAAATCTGGAGCTAGAAAGACCTCTTGTATAATCTTAGAATGTTTTCTATTTCCTTAGCAAATGTTTAATTGGATGTTTTTGCATGTTTCATTTTCTAGCCAACTAAACTATAAAACGTAAGACAGTAGAGATGGAGTTTTTGGCTTCACTGAGGTAACTCCAGTGTGTAACCCATTGCCTGGCAAATAAAAAATACTTAATAAATACACATTAGATATATGAATAGGCATTGGGTATAAAAACTAGTTTGATGAACATAACACCTATTAATATAAATCACTGACAATGTCATATATTTGTGCTAATAGGCCCCTCTGCTAGTCTTTATTATTATGAAGGATACTAACATTTTTATCCACACTGTTCATTTCTCTGAAAGAATGCAGGTCTATTTTAGGAACTAATCTATAAACACCTAAAAAAATAAATATTTAGAGATATATGTCCATAGATT